>NW_005871768.1:143106-224569 GCF_000147115.1 Myotis lucifugus | reverse complement strand
TCTTCTGACTATCCATCTGTGGCTGCTCTATAAAACCAGACGGCCGGACTACACAGTCTATCTCCGAGGTCCTTTTCAATTCTAAAATGTTGTGTTTTGCCCTAACCGGTTTGGCTCAGTGGATAGAGAGTCAGCCTGCAGACTGAAGGGTCCCAGGTTCGATTCCGGTCAAGGGCATGTACCTTGGTTGCGGGCACATCCCCAGTGGGAGGTGTGCAGGAGGCAGCTGATCGATGTTTCTCTCTCATCGATGTTTCTAACTCTCTATCCCTCTCCCTTCCTCTCTGTGAGGAATCAATAAAATATATTTAAAAAATAAAAATAAAAAAATAAAAAAATAAAATGTTGTGTTTTATCTGGAGTTTTCCAGACACTGCGCCTTCCTCTTGGGGTTTGTAGCCAGTGGTTCAGGGAGACAAGGTGACCGACCAGCCAGCCTCAGGCATGAAGCCCCAAAAGGCCATGACCATGGCCTTGTTTCTCTCTGTGCCCAACTGCCGATGCCTATGAGCACACTCCTTTAACTCCAGGCCAATATGAAGGCAGGAGGGTGAAAAGCTGAGCTCTGCTGAATGAACAGATTTCTCCTATTAGGGGAGAACCACGTTCCAAAGCATAGAAGAAAGGGTTCCTCTAAGTAAACTTAGGTTAACGTTGCTGATGTGCCTCTTCTGCCCTAGGGAGAAGCAAAGATGCTGAAAGACGGGAAGGTTTTCAGGGTGGTCCAAGAGAACTGCTGGGATCCAGAAGTCCGTATTAGAGAAATGGACCAAACAGGTACTTACGCTGAGAAATGTTACCAGTGATCACATCTGATAAAAAGCCATGTCTCTCCCTGAAGTTTGTTGACCACTTTACAGGATGTATGTGATCCGATCGCCTTTTCTCCTCGGAGCCAGACTGCTCCAACTTCGCTTGGGGAGGGATGGGCCTTCTACTATAATTGTTTTAGTGTGGATTAAAATTGTTTTTTAATTAAGTATACCTGTTTAAAGTAGAATGTTATATCATAAAAAACATAAATGTGGCATTTTATTATTTTAAAGCTTTTTAAGTTCAAATGTATAGTATGTATTTATTATTTAAAAAATAAAAATAAATCAAAGTACAGGGCCTGGCTGGTTTGGCTCAGTGGATAGAGCGTCGACCTGCAGACTGAAGGGTCCCAGGTTCGATTCCGATCAAGGGCACATGCCCAGGTTGTGAGCTCGATCCCCAATGGCAGGCAGGAGGCAGCCTATCAGTGATTCTTTTTCATCATTGGTGTTTCTATCTCTCCCTCTCCCTTCCTCTCTGAAATCTATAAAAATATATTTATTTAAAAAATAAATAAAATAAAAATCAAAGTACAGGTAGTGGCCCACTTTTTGAGCCCTGATTTTGAGCCAGGCCCTGAGCTAAGAGCTTTGCAAGCACTACTTCATCTCATGCACACGAGCACCCTGAAAAGGAGGGACTCTACCCTCATGTTGCAGGTGACAACTTTGAGGTTCAGAGGATTCAGTCACTTGCTCAAGGTCAGAAGCCTGAAGGGGCTGCCGCGGTGGCCTTACCTGAGTTCCAGGGTCCCCTGGGGTACTCTGACTTGCCAGGGGCTTTTCTTTCATGTATCTTTTTTCATCCTCACAACAGCCCTGTGAGTGGCATGTTCCCCATTTCACAGACAAGGACACTGAGGCTGAGACAGATAAAGGGACTGCTCAAAGTAAATGCACAGGCAGGATTTGAATCCAAGCCCATCAGGCTGCGCCCATTGCTCCTCAGCTAACTGCGTGAGTGACCTCCCTGTCTTTCTCCTCCCTGGTCCCCTCCCTGCTCTGTGTCCCGATGGTCCGGCCTGACCAGCAGAGTCCCCCAGGCAGATGTGGTGAGGAGGCTGGGGCTGTGGGAGGCCAGGGGCTGGGGCACCTTCTGGCTTCCCGGTGTCATCACTTACTGTGAGGCCCGAGGGAGGAGCTTCACGCCCACTCAGAGCTTCTGTTTTCTTCTCGGTCAAGTGGGGATACAAATAATGCCCTCCCCACCTTGTGAAAGTGTGAAAGACGCCTGGCACAATGCCTGGCACATGGCAAGTCCTCTGTGTAAATGTCAGCTGTGATTATTTTTATCACTGACACCATATTTGGGGGCCGGGCTGGCACAGTACCTGCCAGGTGCCACCCGCTTCCTGAGCCCTGACAGTTTGGCGGTTGGCCTGCTGGAGGCTCAGGAGGGAGAAGGGAGGAAGGGGAGGGAAGCTGTTCGGTTTCTTTTCTGAGACCCTCCAAGTCTGACCCCTCCCCCTCCCTGGTAAACCCACCGGGACCAACCCAGCCCCCAGGGAAGGGGCAGGGAGCACACACTCCAGGCTCCCATTCCCTCACCCAGCACCAGGCCTGTGTCCTCACAGGTCCACACACACACTGGAGAGTGCTGAAAACACAGCACATGTCTGCACACACACACACACACACACACACACACACACACCCCTTCCCCACACGCAGGTCTCAGGGGATCTGTAGGGACCACCTCAGGACAGGGTGGGGGCTCCTACCCCACCACACCCCCCTTCCTGTCCTGTCTCCCTCCACGTGTTCGTCCATCTCTATCAACCAGTCAGCCAGTTCCAGTGGGGCCCTGGTCACTGCTCCCCAGCTCCCCTCCCCACCCACCCACCCATCAATCTGTGAGTCCATGTGTCTGCCTGCAGCCAGCCCAGCCGTGGGCAATCCATCCTCACCCAGTCCTATGCATCATCTGCCACAACCGCCCCAGCAAGGCCCCTTCCCCTCTCTCAGCAGGGTCTCTCATCACTCCTCTACCACCCTTACCCATCCATCCCCACCCCCTCATCTGTCTCCCTCATCTGTCAGTCTGTCTGTCCATCTAGCCATCCTGACTTCCTTCCTTCCCCCATCTGCCCGGCCCTTCTCAGTCCTCTGTGTCCCATCCATCACTTTCAAGACAGCCCTGCCCAGCCAGGTAGTCCCCTCCTGGCGGCTCCCGGCTGTCTGTCAGTCTGTCCCCCGGCCCATCCATCCATCTGTCTGTCATCCCATCCATCATGCTGCAGTCACTTGTCCGTACTTGCCACCAATCACACATTCCCAGGTTGGGCCCCCTGGGGTGGGTGTATGTGTGTATGGACACACGTGTTCACATCTGTAGGTGGTGGGTATCTCTGTGGCCTCTGACACGCATTGTGTTGAATCCTGTGCTGAGCCCGAGGGGACTGGGGACTTGGACACAGCCCTGCTTCAAGGAGCTGGCTGTGGAGTCGTGTGTGTGTGTGTGTGTGTGTGTGTGTGTGTGTGTGTGCACTGCTTGTGCTTTTCCCAGGCCTGGAAGTCCCTGCCTGAGGCCATGCGGTCCTCCCCCGCTCCTGGTCCTGCTGCAGAGAGACATACCCGGAGGGACAGAGACAGGAGGCGGAAACGTGGGGGGAGCCCCGAAAAGCCCCTGAGAGAGCCGGGCCAGGTGGAGAGGCCGAGTCTGGAGGAGGCAGGAGGGAGAGAGGCGGAGCGAGACAATCGAGGTGGCGGGCGTGGAACTCGGTGCCCTGCGGGCTGCAAGCTCCTGCCCCCGGAGAGGGGCGGGTGAATAAGGGGCCCCGCGGCGGGCAGCGCTTTGTGGAGGCGGGCGAGGCAGGGGGGCTGGCCAGGCCCCTGCCCCAGGACACCACCCCCCCTCGCCGTCTCACACCCTGGCCGCCCCGGCTTCCGGCCCCGCAGGTGCTGCCTTTGAGGGTCGCCGCGCGCGGTTTACAGCCGGGCCGAGCCCCTTCCCCGCTGCGAGGAACCGCCGGTGCACCTTGTAAAAGGGGGGGGGGGCGCGGGAAGGGGCGGCCCGTCGCCATGGGAACGGGGGCAGCCCTGGGGACGGCGAAGGGGGACCGGGGCACCCTGGTGCGGTGGGCGGAGACACTTGGCAATTAGTTTGCCTGTTCTTCCCCTCAGATCCCAGCCCAGCCTCCCTCCCAAGTCCCACTAACTCCAGCCCCCACCCCCCCCACCCCGTTAAAAATCACCTCCACCTGCCCCAGGCCTCCGCGGTGCCTAATAGCAGAAATAATTCGTCTAATAACCGCGCACTTGCTGAGCTTCACTCTGTGCCAGGCAGTGGATCGCGCGCTGCACATCGGTCACCAGGTCCATCATCTGTCCTCCTACCAACCTCGAACCCCGAGCGATGGAGAAAGCTACCCCGGCAGACAGTCCACTCTGGCCTCCCGGCCAGAAAGCTGCCACCTTCTTCTGGTCTGTGGTCGCCAGAAATTCAAAGACCCGGTGGTTGACCACATCTGCCCATGGACAAGCACATCCTGGGGGTCCGCCCAGCCCCTGGTCCTGCCCCTGAGATCTGGGGTCCATGTGAAGAAATGCAGGCTCTGCTATGGAAGCAGACAACCTCATCCCAGACCCTCAGACTTTCCCCAACACAGGCTCAGAGAGGGGCCCCGGGACCACCTCCCGGGGAGCAGCCACACAGAACCATCCACCTTCTGCTTAGTGAGCTGTGCCCAGCGCCCCCAAAATGTGGACAACAGTCCAGTGAGCTGGTTGTGTTCATGTCCACTTTGTAGAGGGGAAACCGAGTCTCAAAGAGGGAAAGCCAAATCTCAATATCAGGGGTGAACTTGACTAAGATCACCCCCTGATAGTGGCCGCCCCAATTCTTTCCCTGGCACCCTGCAGCCTGCCTCTCTGTTTGTCTCCCAGCACACCCCATTCTGACTTGAAACTGGCTGCTGACTCTTCCTCTCCAGGTTGGGGTGAGCATCTTGAGGGCAGGGAAGAGAGTTTGGTTTTGCTTTGCTTTGTTTTAAGTCTGAGGCCCCAGGGTCCAGCCCAAGGCCTGGAACGTAACAGGTTCGGTGAACACACCTGATACTGTCTGTTACCTTCCACACTCCAGGAGGAAGGCACTGCCTCCCAGTCAACCCAACCGGCATTTATTGAGCATCTACCAGGTCCTGGGCACGTCACACACATCACACTCCACATAGACCAGCTCATAGACGGGACCCCTGTCGTGTGACCTCTCAATGGCTATTCGTGTCCCCATTTTACAGAGAAGGAAACCGAGGCTCGGGGCCAGAGTTGGCATTTGAAGCCAGACCTGCATGTCTTTCACACACAACCTTGCCAAATTGGCATTTTCCTAGGAGCGAGGGTAAGGTCCGCACCGAGCCTGCCTGGGGCCTGGCTGACTTGGAGGTCCACCCCAGAGACAGAAGGCTGCTGGTGGAGGGGTGAAGGCTCCATGTGGGGTCCTGGGAATCCTGCCACAGCCCCCCAACTTCACATACAAATGTATGTGCTCTCCCGTGACGGTTTACAAGCAAGGATGTGTGGGCATGTTGCATGTGAGGGGGGGTCTGAGCAGGGCTGCATGGGCATGTGTGTGTGCCCGGGTGAGTGTGCAGGAATGCATATGTGCCCATGTCTGCATGTCCCAGGGAAGGGGCTGTGGGGGAGGGAGGGCTGGCATAGGCTGATACTGTGGATCCAGGTGTGCGTGCCATTATGATCCTCGTGGTATCCTCAGCACCGGCTTAGGGAGGTGAAGGAACTTGCTCCAACTAACGTGTCTGTCTGCGTGTGCGTGCAGGTGTGTGTGTGTGTGTGTGTGTGTGTGTGTGCGTGCCTGAGCGGTGGGCAGGGTGGGGTGTGCAGGGTGGGGTGAGGCGGGAGGGCTGTGGCTCCAACCCTATAATAGACCCTCCCTGTCTCGCGCGGAGGAGCAAGCGGTAATAACTGTTTTGCACAGAGGATCCACCTCATGTCACAGCCTGAAAGGTGCCTCTCGGCCCGTCTGACGGAGACCCCCTCCCCAGCCCGGGCCTGACCCCAGGATGATCCCTGGTGGGGGGGGGGTGAGGGAACTGGGAGGGGGGCATCCTGCCTGCTTTCCTCGTCTTCAAAAGGGCCTGGCCAGGCTCAGCAGGTGAAGGGCCAGGAGCGAAGCAGTCCTGCCAGTTAGCATCGGCCTGCCTGCCTCTACCCTCAGACTGTGAACCCACCAAGGGAAGAGGCCAGAACTCCTCCAGCGGATTGGGTTGCTGTTGTTGTTTTAATATTTTAATATCTTTTTATTGATTTCAGAGAGGAAGGAGAGAGAGAGAGAGAGAGAGGGAGAGAGAGAGAGAGAGGGAGAGAGAAACATCAATGACGAGAGAGACTCCTCTATACCGGGGATCCACACTGGGGATCGAGCCTGCAGCCCGGACATGTGCCCTGATTGGGAATCGAACCAGAGACCTCCTGGTTCATAGGTCAACGTTCAACCATTGAACCACACTGGCCGGGCTGGCCTGGGTTTTTTGAGGAATGGAGTGTGTGCCCCTCTCAGAGTAGAGACATTCCCATCAGACTGGGACCTCCCCCAGCCCATGAGGGCTAGGACGCACACCTCAGAGGAGGTGCCACGGCTCTTCCTCTTTCAGCCCTGCCCCCCCCAAATCACTGTCATCTTTGAGAGTCCCCTCCCCCTCGGCCTGACAGGGAGCCAGGGCAGGGGGACAAAACTGCTAAGCAGTCTGGGAATCAGCCCCCAGTCCCTCTCCCCCGCCACCCTTGCCCAGCCGGCTCCCACGGACTTTGACCACCCCTTATTTCTCTTATCAAAAGCCACCAAAACTAGCCATCGAAACTCCTGGCCTCCTGGCCTCCTGACCCCCTCACCCCACCCTGCCTGTGCCCTCTTCTTCCCCATCCTGGCACCAGTGCCCACCACCCATCAGTTCTGTTCCAAGGAGGACGGGGCGGGAAAGAACTGGCACCACAAGACCCCTCCAAGGCCCCACCCCTCCTGGCACCGTCCCTCCACCACTCTTCTATTTGTTTGTCTTTAATCCTCACTTGAGAAGTGAGGATATTTTTTTCCATTGATTTTTTGCAGGGAGTGTGGAAGAGAGGGTGGGGGGGAGAGAAACATCAGTGTGAGAGAGACACATCCATTGATTGCCTCCCACACATGCCTCGGCTTGGGGCGGGGATCAAACCTGCAACCCAGGTAGGTGCCCTTGACCAGGAATCAAACCTGAGACCCTCTGGTGCCCAGGCCCAGGCCAAGGCTCTAACCACTGAGCACGCCGGCCAGGGCTCCACCACCCCTCTTGCTTCTCCTGAGGGGGGTGGGGTGAGGGTGGTGCCCACGGCAGTGCCCATAAAGATACAGGAATCTGAAGACAGCAAGAAGATCAAAGTCTGGCCGCAGGGTGAGACCCATTCAGAGGAAGTGACTTGTCCCTTATCAAGAGCAAATAGTGCTGAGGTGGAAGCTGTGGGGCACCGCATTTTCCCATCAGGGCTTGGGCTGACCCTCAGCTGAAAGCAGCAAAGTTGGGAAACTGAGGCCCGGGGAGGGGCTCGTCCAGGCTCACAGAGCCAGGCCAGGCGGAACAGGCCCTGCCCGTGCCCGCCACTCGCTAACGGGCTGCCTGCACCTCAGTTTCCCCACGTCAGCGGTGGAGGGTCACCAGAGCGAGCCAGTTTTATTACACGAGATAAGAGAACCGGGCCAAGCAGCCAGCGCGGCGCCTGGCACATCGAAGGCGCTTAGGAAAGCGCAGTTGCCTGAGGTCCAGTCTGAAGTCCTCACGCTCAACCTGAGCTCACTGCCCCCCACTTCTCTGCAGGGGGGCAGGGGGGTGAGAGAGGCGTGAGGGGGAGTGGGGAGTGGAGAGTGAGGGGGCGTGTCTTGCCTCCCCCATGCAGACCTCCTCCTCCTCCCCCCACTCCCAGCCTGTGTCCTCAGGTGTGAACCCCGAGGCACACCCCCCTCCCATTCAAGGGAAGTAGAGCTTCCTCTTCCCCTCCGGCCACCGCCTGGCCTTCCCGGTGAGAGGGATTTGCGGAGTGACGGGGCTGCCCAGCCTGCTGACTCAGCGCTGGGAGCGGGGCTTGCTTAGCAACAGGCCCAGGCCCTGGGCAAACAGAGCCTGGGGCGGCCACACCCCCACCACAGGAATGCGGCGGATTCCTGGGGTACAGTGGCTCTGGGCCTGCAGTTGGGGGTGGGGCAGGCAGGCACCTTCCTCTGCCACCTTGGCATGGGGTGGGGGTGGGGGGATGTTCTCAAACCAGGTTCCAGGGCCCCACAGCCACCCAGGCCCTCAGGCCAGCCGGCCGAGGTCCGGCCCACAGACAGGGCCTGGCATCCTGAGGGAGGGGGAAGGGGCAGAGTGAGGCCACGAGGCTCCGAAATCTCTATAAGCTGTCTGACCTTGAACAAGACCTCTCTGAGCCTCAGTGTCCTCATCTGTCAAGTGGGCAGGAAAGAGCAGCAGCCTCCCGGGAACTGCGTGAGGGTTAAATGAAAGAACGCAGGGCACAAGCCCTCAGTATCAAGCCCACGTCCCTGGGAGGGAGTGCTCGGGCCCTAACGGGAGACTGACTGAAGCCCAGAGGGATTTGTACCTCCCTGAGGCCACACCCCAAGGCCCACCGGCTGTCATTCTGCTCTTCCAGTCCTCTATGCCCTCCCACAGCCATCACTAGTGAGACCCACTCCCCCTTCCCTCCTGGGCCAGTCCGAGTCCCAGGGCTGTGAGGACCCCCAGGTCCCACGCCCCGCCCTGCCAGGGGCAGACTGCCTGCAGGAGGCGGGTGGGGACCCTGCCCTTCCTCTGCTCTGAGCCCAGACCAGGCATTGCCTGGGGCAGGGCCAGTGCCACTCCAGCACTCGCTCGGCCCCCAGGGTCCCACTCAGGCGGTCAGGGGAAGCCCCATAGAAGACCCACTCCCTTCTGTGCCAGCACCTGCCAGCTGGTGTCCCACCCCCCACCCCCTCTGTCTGCCTCTGTCCTCTTTGCCTCTGGAAGAGGCCACAGGACAGGGTGTCTTCAGCACAGAGGAACCATGTTGCATGAAAAAAGCCCTGACTGGGAGCGGGGTCACCTGGATCTGCACCTCGGTTCTGCCTCTGACTTGCTGTGTGACCTTGAGCAAGTGCCTTCCCCTCTCCGGCCTTCTATTTCCCAGCATCCCATCCGTTGCCATGAGGACTCCACAAGATCAGGAGGTGCCCAGCACATAGTAGGGAGTTCCATGTGAGTCCCCCAGCCCCTCCAGCTCGCCCCAGCCTCTCTCTGTCTCTTTAATCCCCCTGATCTGCCTGCCTTTGATACTCCTGTCGGTGGCTGAGCCGGGTTCTGAATAGGAAGCTGAGGGCTCACAGCCGCGGGGAAGCAGGCAGGAGCAGAGCCTGCCAGGCCTGCCCGCGGGAGGGGACTGTGGGCCCCTTACCATTCACCACTAAGCCTGGATCCGGACGCCTTTGTGCCAAGAACAAAACCCAGAGGATCAGCTGTTCTCAGACCTGCCTCTCTCAGCTCCGGAAGGGACGGGGAGCCCCGGCCTGAGGGTAACTGTGCTCTCTCCATGGGCCCTGGGATGCCAGGGTGGCCCCAAACCCCAGACGCTCCCCACCACCCCAGGGTGTGGGGCTGTGGTGGGTGAGCAAACCTGGATTCAAACCCCACATCTTACTCATCATGAGACTTGGGTAAGTGCGCTGACGGCTCTGAGCCTCAGTTTCACAATCTGTGAAGTGGACAGCGTGCTGGCCCGACCTCATGGAGTATGAGGATGACATGAGATGATGTGTTGCGCGCTCAGCAGTGCCTGGGGCCCGGAAGCTGCTCTGCAGACTGTAGCTGCTGTTGGGCCACCTTCATTCTTGCCTGGAAACGTGGGGCCTAGGGCAGATCAGATATAGGGTCCGAGTGCAAAATACAGGGCGTCCCCCCAACGTTTAAAAATGTGTACACGCACTGATTATAAAGCCAGTGTTTGTTAGCATTCAGTTCATTTTCAAGATTTAAAAGAATCTACAGAAATGAATGATTTTTTGGTCGGTGCCTGTTTTCACACCGGTCCGGGCACTGCTGAGGACGCAAAGCGGTGGAATCACAAACATCAAGAATCGTTTCGTTCCGTATTGGTGCGCCCTCCATTCGTCGACTGTTTCGGTTTTGCGCCGTAAACTTTATCTTTTATGTATCCCCATAAAAAACAGTCTAGTGGCACTTTAGGATAAAGTTTCTTTGTTCAAAGCCTACTAGTAGTCTGGCTTCCCCCATTATTTCAAATCAGTTAAACCTGAAAAGGAGTGTAAATTAAGTGAGTTACCAGCTGTTAAAGTGTGCATACATTTCTCGAGGACACCCTATATAGGTGGTGTGTGTGTGTGTGTGTGTGTGTGTATGTGTGTATGCACGCGAGCGCATGTGTGTGACCTGGGGCTCTAAGCAAGCCTGACCAGGTGTTCTGGGAGACAGCCCCTGACCACCCCCTGCCTGCTCTGCCTCTCGTAGCTCCCTCCACAGTCCCCTGGCGCATGGCTCACCCAACCAAGTGCCTGGGCCTGGGGCTGCAGGGACCTAGACTGTGTCCCTGGAGAGGCGGGGTGAGGGCCTCGGAGCCTCTGGGGAATGCTGGACCCCTGCTGACCAGGCCCCCAAAAGTAAAGCGGTCCCTGCTCAGGCCCTCCTCCTGGCCGCAGTCCTTTGCCTGGCCCTCAGCCCCAGGCCTCAAGGTCACTGTTTGCTATCAGCCAGATGGCCGAAGGCTTGGCAGGGGGAGCCCCCGGCGCCCTGCTCAGGGGTCTCTCTGGGGACCCCCGGCCGGAGCCAGCCTCAGGGGACAGGCAGTGTGGCAGAGGCCACCGAGAGCAGGCCCAGCAGCTATTAGCTGAGTCTCCCAGGCAGAGGGCCAGAGGCCTGCGGTCACGCTCAGCCGGGGCCTGGGCTCCGGCCAACCGTCAGCAGCAGAGATTATTGGGTCGGTTTTATTTTAAACAAAAAACAACGTTGAGTGGAAACATGTGTCCCTTCTTCTCCCCCTCGCCAGCTCTCCCTCCCTTTCTCTCTTCATTTCGTTTCCAAATATTTCTCTTTTTTGGTGCCTCTCTTTCTCTGTTTGTTTTCCTCTGTCTTGCTCTATTTCTGTCTCTATCTCTCTCTCTCTATCTCTTGACTTCTCTGCCGCTCATCTCTTCCTCTCCAGCTTTCAGGGGTCAGGAGTGGCAGCTTGGGTGTGGCCCAGGCCCCTGGCATTGCCACCTCCTTGCAGATGAGGTGGGGGGGGGGGGTCATGGCCCCAGGCAGGAGTTCTGCTCAGGGAGGGCTGCGTCCCCTCCAGGGCACCGGGTGTCAGAGCAGCACGGGCTCCAGGGCCCAGCTCCTCCACCCTCCTGTCCTCCTCCTCCAAGCCCCAGCTTCCCCCAGACCCACCCTTCTTGCGTTTCTTTCCATACCAGCATCTAGAAGTAACTCTGCAGCTTAAAACAAGTTTTCAACCCCTGCTCCGGTCCAAACCACCCATTGTGCAGCCAGAGAGATTGGTGGCAAGGGGACCATAACTTGCCCAGGACCACACAGAGGATTCGGGGGGAGGTGGGCGGGCCCGGGTCCCCACTGCAGGCAGCATCACAGACCCCTCAGCAAGGGGCGTGTCCCCCCCCCAACCCAGATTCACAGTCACACCGCTTCTCAGGTCTGGGGTCTTCCAGGGGGCGGCCTGCTTCCTGGGGAGGGACCGGCTTTCCCTGAAGTGGTCACCAGCACGAGCGTCCCCCTGAGAAATCACAGGCCTTGGCTGGTCACCCTGCCCCAGGACAGCCATGTGGCTGGGCCCCTGCCTCCAGCCCTTCTGCTACTCACCAGGTAGCAAAGAAGGGAGACCAGCCATCCAGGCATCGGGTCCAGGTCTCTGCTCAGCCTCTGAGTCCTTGTGTGACTGTGCACGTGAGCCTTCCCCTCGCTGGCCTCAGTTTCCCCACCTTTGTGAGCAGAAGGCTTGTCTTTGCCACTAGGCGCCTTTCTCCCTAATGTTTTGTGTTCTCGTCTCTAGAACCCCTGGCCAGGAATGCAGTCTTCGCTCCCAACGTGGGACTGACCCTTCTCACCGTGACCAGCTCCCCTCAACTTCCGGGATCACTGACCCCTGGGGACAAGCGCCTTAGATGCCACAACCAAGAGGAGAGACGCGGAGTGGGGGACGTCACCATGACCTGGTGCCCGATTGTCAAAGGTGTGCCCCTGGGGGGCCCAGGACACTCAGGTAGGGAGAGGAGGGGGGGGGGAGGGATCCCAGGGGGTCCCTGCCTGGGTGGCAGAGGGGAATTTCTCCCCTCTCCCGTGGTGCCAGGAGTTAAGCCAGATAAATGAGGGGGATTAGCCAACCTGGGGCAGGTGAGCCTGTCTTTCCAGGTTTGGGCGAACTCTGTCATCACCACTGAGCTGCTCTGCCCTCCCCTTCCCCGCCCCCCAGCTTGGCTGCTGGAAGTGGCCCAAAGGGAAGGGCAGGGGGCTGCATAGTCACCTCCTCTAGGCATCCCAGGAATCCTTGGGCCAGGGGTCAGGAAGGAAAGAGAGGCTGCCCCGGAGCCCAGGGATGGGAAGGGGGTGAGGTACCCCCCAACATGCCCCAGCCAGGGGCTCAAAGGTGTGGCCTTCCACCAGTCTTGCTGCTCTCCTCACCTCTGGGGAGGAGCATGGAAGTCACGAGCCCTGCAGGTAGGAACCATTAGCCCCTACTTTACAGATCAGGAAAATGAGGGGGGGTGGGGGAGGCTTGCCCGGGTGCACACAGACCCAGTGACTCAGAGAGCAGGTTGATACATTCTTATGGATTTTGGGAGCCAGGTTTCATGGGTACCTTGACATCAACTGTGAGCGGAAGTATTTACACCACAGCCATCGGCCAATGATACAAATCTGGGTGTTTTTTGTTTTCTATCAGAGAGCGAGCTGTTAAACATTTAACAGCTCACCACTAGCTGGAGGCCACAGCTTTTATAGTGTCTCAAAAAGGTCCCCAGTTTAGAAAGTTTAAGAGCTTAGCAAGACTGCTCCCTTGTCTCAAGACCTGTGACAGATCCGAGCCTGTCTGACTCCAAAGCCGAAGAAATTCCTCCCTTCCCTCCTGACGCCAAGGGTTAGCTTCCCTGTCTACGCCACCGTGAAAACTTCCTGTCCGGGGCGAGAAACTGTCCTGGCTGTCCCTTGGAGCAGGGATTAAAGGTATACAGGGTTCAGAGTGCAGGGCCAGCACGCCCTGCCCTCGGACGCCGTGCGCTCAATTCCATAAATATTTACCAAGCACCTCACTTAACCTCCCTGAGCCTGTTTCTTCAGCTGCAAAACGAGGCTCTTCCACCTGACAGCAGCCAGCCAGCCAGCCGTCTCTATTCATTCAGTTAATGGCTCCCATGTGCCAGCCGATCCCTCTCTGAGTCCTGGCCTGCCCCTGGCTTCCTGTGTTACCTTGGCCTCGACTTTCCCATCTGTGTATTGGCATCATCTGTGAGGGTTCCTTGCAACCTCTCTCCCCATTTCAGGGGAAGAGGGGGTGGGTGGTGTTGGATCCCAGGGGAGGCTTTTGGTGAAGCAATGGTTGTCAGGGTAACAAGCCCAGCTGGGGACACAAAGGATCAGCAGTGGATCACACCCTGGACACAGAACACACCTGTGTGATTCATGCCAGCAGGGTCCCTGCTTCTGTTTACTTGATTGCAGAGTTCAGAGAGCAGGGAGAGTCCGGGACACTCCGGCCAGACTTCCAGATGGGGCGACAATACAGTAACAGCTAATATTTGGCGAGCACTTCCTATGCGCCGGGGCCTGTGCTAAGCACAGCTTTATCTCATTTAATCTTTACCACAAACTCACAAGGTATGATACCCATTCCTTTCGAGAAGGAAGCTGAAGCCCTGAGCAGGAAGTGACATGACCAAGGTAACTCATTCATTAAAAAAAAAAAAAAATGTGTATTGATAGGGAGTCATTGTCTCACGGGGAAGGAATTTCAGTTCGAGATGAGCAAGAGTTCTGCGGAAAGTGGCGATCATTGCACGACGAAATGAATCTACTGAATGCCACTGAGCTGAGCACTTTAAAGTGGTTACATGGTCAATTTTATGTATGTTTCACCACATTAAGAAAATCAATTACCAATGTCTTTATTGATCCCCAACCACGTTCCAGGCACGTGCTGGAGGCCGCGGACGGCAGCGAACAAAGCAGAGGACGATGCCTGCCTTCGTGGGGCCGACGTCCTGGAACAGTGGTGACCGACCGCGTCCTGTGGGCGGAGGATGGACGGCTGCCCGTCCGCCCTGTGCCATCTGGTGGCCGTTTGCCACATGTGGCTACCGAGCACTTGAAATGTGGCTAGTGTCTCTGAGGAACCGACTCCAATTTTACTTCATTTGAATTAATTAAAATTTAAACAGCCACCGTGGCCAGTGCCTACTGAACTGGACAGCACCGTTCCACTCAGTCCCGTGACAGTCAGCAGTCGAGCTGGGTCAGACCCCAAGGTCATCGAATGCAGCTTTGCCGGATTCAGGCTCCTCCCCGCTGAGGTTCAGCTTGGACCACCTTCCTCGGGACCTCAGGGGAGCGCGCTGAAGACCCAGCTTCCCCTCCTTGGGCCCGGCCTGGGCCTGCGAAGGGAGTGTGCCCCCTCAGGGCTTCCCGACCCAGCTAACCCAGCCCTGCAGCGTCCTGGCTGCCAGCCTGGGGTTCCTTTCCACTGTTCCCGGAGGAGCAGGGACATGGCCTTGCCCTACTCCAGGCAGAGGGCCCGGGGAGGCTCCTGAGTCCCCCATCTCATCTCCCCAGTCTCTGGGGCTCCCCAGTCAGTCAGCTGAAGGCTGATGGGCAGCAGGAGAGAGAGGCTTGGCCTGGTGCCCCACCCTGCAGACCAGCCTGGTCAAGCGAGGGGAGGAAGGAAGCAAAGGCAGGCCAGGGGCCCGGTGGGGACAGGGGTAGGAGTGACGAAGGCCTCAGGAATTTGAAAACAAACATGTAGCCAGCGAAGGAAGAGGCTGCTGTCGGTTGCTGAGCCAGATGGGCCCGGTTCCCTCCCTCTCGGGACAGGCAGGAGTGAATCCCAGCCCTGCTGGCCCTGGCCCCTGTGCCCAGTGAGTTTCCACTCCACCAAGGGGATGGGGAAGCCTTTGGTGGGTATGGGGCTGCTGGGCGCTGCCCGGACACCAGAGCATCCTGGCTGGAGTGAGGAGAGGAAGCAGCAGGGATTAGGGAGCTTCAGGATTACCCAGGAGGCCCAGCAGCAACGGGCTGCCTCATCAAGCATTTATTGAGCACCAACGGTGTACCAAGAATTCAGAGACAAGAGCACTCCGCAGCTGGTAAGGGAAGCAGGCACAGGGGAAGGTAATACTGAGGGAAGGCCAGGAGCCTGTGGGCCTCCTGCAGAGGAAATCAGAGAAGGCTTCCTGGAGAAGGTGGCACCTGAGCTGAGCCCTGAAGGACAGAATCTTATTTATCTCACCCCTCCCTCTCCCAGATGAGTGAGCAGGTGACTAACAGATACATGGAATGAAGAATGAATGATCCACTGAAAAATGCGAAGTCTAAAGTCTCAAGGTCCAAAGTATAAAACCCATCTTCTCACCCCTCAGCTATGAACTCCCGTCATAGCCCTGGGGCTATGCTCCCGTTTGCTCCCCAGAGACTCTGAAGCCAGTGTGCATGGGTTCAAGTGCCGACTCGGTCACTTACCAGTTGTGTGACTTTGGGTGCCGTTACTTAACTTCTCTGGGCCTGGGGCTGGGGGAGGGGGTGGTGTCTATTCTCTGTAAAGTGGAAGGAGTAATAGTGCCTATTCATAAAGTTTCAGTGAAGACTGAGTGAGTTCAGATCTGTAAAGTGCTTAGAACAGTGTCGGGCATGTAGTGAGAGCTGCATAGGTGGTAATATTCCTTAGGTTTTAGCTTATTCATTACTCACTCACTCATTTATTCACTGATTCACTCACTTATTCAACCCACCGTTCACACACTTCCTCTTCACTAGTTCTTTGTTGAGCAATCCCTGTGCCCAGGCCCTCGCCTCCTTGCCTTCTGAGCCCCCTTGACCAGAAGCTGCCTGAAGCGGGGGTGACGTGCTAAGGACCAGGGTGTGGGCCCCCCTCCTCCACCAAGGGCTCCTTGGCCAGGCCTCCGAGTCTGGGGGTGCCCGCTGCAGCCCTCCACGGGGCCGCCTTGCCCACTGCCCTCTTTGACAGACTGGATTCTTCCAAGTCCCAACCTCGCCCAGCCGGCGGCCCCTGCAGTGCCCACTCCCTACCCACACCTCAGGCCCCGTTAAGCCAGGAGCCCAGACCCGGGGCACAAGCCGGCTCTGCCCGAGCCAGGAGCCCAGAGAACGCTGCAGCCCGATCCCATTTCACAAGCGCGCAATTAGAGCTGAGCATCATGCGTGCTGAGCCTGATGATCGCGTGCTGATTAATGTTAGATGGGCGAGCAGAAGGTTCCACCGTTTCCTTCTTCCCACAGGCCCTGGGAGAACAGGTCATGCAGGCGGAGAGTCTGTAGAACCATTTCCTGCTTACTGGCACCCTGCTGGGCACTTTCTACCCTTTAACAGCATGGCATGTCTTGAATCTCATCGATGGGGAAACTGAGGCTCAGAGAGGTCAAGGGACTTATCCAAAGACACACAGCCAATAAGTGTGGCTGTGGGATGCACACCCAGGTCTTCTAACACCTCATCTAACCCCCAGGAACAATCAAGGCTGGCGTGAGGGGCTGGGTTTGGGCATGAGGTGATGTTTGGGCCAGAGGGTGGGTGGGGCAAGAGAGAAGGAGAGCGAGAGAGGCAGAGCCAGGCAGGAACACTGGTGCAGGGCGGGTAACGGGAGCCTGGCCAGGTCCGGGGCTCCTGGGCAGGCCCCGCTGGGCCCTGGAAGCAGCAGGCTCACCCTGTAGAGCTGCCAGGGTGATACCAACTCGACCTGCCAACTCAGCGATTGCATCGGTTTTCCTGGAAAACAGCAGACGCGGTGGGGGTGTCCAGGAGGGAGTCACCTGCTTGGGAAAAGGAGGCGTAGGCACCCCATCGTGCCCTGCAGCTCCTCCCCCAGCCAGTCTGTATGGACTCGCCTCCAGGTGCCGGGGCCAGTCCCCTCCTGCGACCCCCACACCACTGGACCCAGCCGCCAGGGCTGACGGTGGAGCGGAGTCCAGCGTTCCACAGGGACCCTAGTGACCAGTGCTGCCAGCCGCCACTCAGCCGAGCCCCAAGCCTCCCCGGGCACGTCCGCGCCTGCCTCCTGCAGCGCCTCGTTTCGCCCCACCCTGCAGGGGGCAGGTGTAGACGCAGGGAGGCAAGGTGAACATGACACCTTTTGGTGTCACTCTTCTTAGGAGGAGGCCATGGGTCACAGCTTTAGGGACATCAAAGACCTCCACGGGGTCAGGTTCAAAGCATCCGCCTGCCCAGCTGGGGGCTTCACTTGGGATCAGAGGAGGTGCACCCCCAGCGCACAGGTGCAGGGGGGGGGCAGTCACAGGCATTTGTCACACCCTGGAGGGGATAATAAGATGATCCTCACACCAGGCAGGACGTGACAAAGGGAGGGAGGGGGGAGGCACCGGGAGGGAGGGCCAGGCAGAGGGCCTGTGGGCAGCTCAGCTCCCCTCTCTGAGCCTCGGCGGGAGCTGGTAAAGGACTAACACCTGCCTCTGGTGTAGGGTGAGGACGGGCTCAGGGGGCTGATGTCTGTAGTGTAAACACTCCTAACGCGGCCAGTTTCCAGCACCAGCACCAGCTTCACATCACCGAATGCAGGGCGGGAAGAGCGGGTCGGAGGGTGCTGCCCCACCAGGCTCCCCATTGGGGTCTGCCCGCCTCGCAGAGCCGCCTGAGGCCTGAGGGGGCTGGTGACACGCCTGGGCTTTGTGAGCCGGACTCCATGCAGAGCTGGGGGAGGTGGCCCTTGTAGCAAAGGGCTTCAGGGAGTCGCCCCCACCCCCCAGTCAAGCGGGCCAGGGTTCAAAGAGGCTCTTCCGCCTCTGACTTGTTGAGGGACCTCAGGCAAGTCTCTCCCGTCTCTGAGCCTGGGTTTTCTCCTTTGTGGGGCTCTGGGTCCAGTTCAGACACTTCCCCCCCACCACCACACACCTGTATTCAATAAACCGGAAGCACCCCCGAGTGCCCAGCCCATGCTGGAGCCCCCGAAAAAGTCAGAGAACACTGTCCTCAAGGTGCCACTGTCCAGGGGGAACACAGAGATGGTGACACGTCCTGTGACGCTGCTGCCCTGGAGGCCTGGGCAGTGGGGACAAGAAAGGGGCTCCCAGCCCCAGGGCCAGCGGGGAGATTCCTGGAGGAGGGGCCATGGCCAGCCACCACCTTGTTTGTCAGACCTTTTGCTCTCGGGGCTGAGGTCAGGACTGTGCGTATGATCCTATTTCCCTGAAACCATGCCCTCCCTCGCCCCTGATCCGCCTGCTGCCCTGGGTCCCCACCCACCTGCACAGCTAAGCATCAGGAGGTCTCAACGTCCTGGAATGCGAGGAGTGGGTAGGGCACCACCCTCAGGACCCTTGGGCCCAGCCCTGGGTGTTGCTGCCCCCTGGTGGCAGGCCTGGGAAGGATACTGCTGCCACTGGAGGAAACCAGCTAAGGAAGAGGAATCACCATAAAAAATAAAAGAATGATGACATTCATCACTTTAGTTTGTAATGTACCTTCTCAGTCAATCAAAAGCTGCACAGAGTAGGCTGAAATCAGATGGGGATTTACGTCCTGATTCAGTTTCCAGCTGGTTGTGTGACCTTGGGTAAGTCCTATCACCTCTCTGAGCCCCAGACTCCTCATCTGTAGAATGGTGACCACAACAGGGCTGTTGTAAGGGTTACATGACCTGATCGTGGCACAGAGGTTGGACTGAAGACAATAACACCACCGTCGTTATAACACTTGCCAATTGGCCATACCTCATCTCCCCTTTGCACATGCTTTTTGCAAAGTCCTTTCTCAAGCTGTCATGTCCGTCCTGGAACCTGCATTATTTACTTATCATTATTATTTTTTTAAAGTTGTTGTTTTTTAAAAATTTATTTTTAATATATTTTACTGATTTTTTACAGAGAGGGCGGGAGAGGGATAGAGAGTTAGAAACATCGATCAGGTGCCTCCTGCACACTCCCTACTGGGGATGTGCCTGCAACCAAGGTACGTGCCCTTGACCGGAATCGAACCTGGGACCCTTGAGTCCACAGGCCGCGACGCTCTATCCACTGAGCCACACCGGTTAGGGCTGGAACCTGCGTTATTATTCCCAGGTAACAGGTGAGGGGACTGAGGCTCAGAAAGGGAAGCTGCTTTCCCAGAGCATCGTGGCTTGTACGTGGTAAAACCAGACGCAAAGCCAGGTCTGCCCGACTCCAACCTCAGTGCTCACTTCCCCACACCCCGCTTTGGAAAGGCGAATGCACCTGAGAATTCCCCGAGTCCTTATTGCCTCATCGAAGGAAGAGGCACAGCTCTGCCCCCGTCAGCTTCTTCCTCCACCTTCTCCCACACCCACGTCACCATCTAGAATGCCAGGCCAGCAGCTAACCCTTCCCTCCCTTCTGACCACGCCCCCAGCCCTCGGGGCAGCTCGGCCTTCTGACCACGCCCCCAGCCCTCGGGGCAGCTCGGGAGCCAAGAGCTTGAAAGCTGCTTCCGAAGGCCGAAGGCTGTCCTGTCCATCCATCGCCTGGCCCCACCCCCACCCCAGAGGGGAGGAGATTCCGCAATGGCCTTCCCGCCCGCGCAGGTGTTTGTCACAGCCCCACAGGCAGGAAAGTCTACCTTTTGTCTAACCAGAGTCCCTCCTGCCAAAGCCTCAGCCCACTTCCTTTTGTTCTTTCCGTCAGAAATACAATCTGGGAGGACAGTTGTGGCCCAGAAAGAGGGACCCTGGAATGACGAAAGGTCACTCAGGGACAGGAAGTGAGAGCTGAGCCCAGGTTCAAATCCAGGTCAGGGTGGCAAGAGTGGCCGAGCCAGTCTCCTGGTGCTCAGGGCGGCCTCAGCCCAGGTGGGGCGGCCTCACCCGCAGCCACCCCTGGTGTGAGCCACAGGAGCTGGGCGAGCTGGGTGCCTGCAACTCAGCCACAGCCTGCAGGCACCAGGAGACCCCCGGCCCCTGTGGCTCACACCGGGGGCTGGAGTGGGAAGCAGAGCAGGTCTGGAGCATGGAGAGCTCAGGCTCAGGATTCATATGGAGCTGGGTTCGAATCCCTTCAGAACATCCCTGCACTGGGCCCTGCACTGGGCACCGAGGCCACAGCCAAGGCCCCATGGACGGAGCTCCTGTCCTCATAGAGCTCACAGTTCAATGGGGGAGGTGACAGTAACAGATTAATAAATGAACAAACAGGGAACTGAGGGTGGGGTGACCCCATTTGCCAGGGTGGTCAGGGAAGTCCCCCTGAGGAGGTGGCATTTCAGGGGAGGCCTGAATAACAAGCAGCCAGACTTCAAGATCTGACGGGAGAACATTCCAGGGAGACGTGCAGCCAGGGCAGAAGCCTGAGACTGGAATGAGCTTGGAGTCTGAAAACCAACTAGAAAGACGGCCGGGCAGCCAGGCTGTGTGGGGTGCCAGGGTATGGGCCTGCCCAGTGCCTTGCTCGCTGATGTCAGTTTTCTTTCCTTCTTTCTTTCAATCTATTTCGACTAGAGGCCTGGCGCACAAAGTCGTGCATGGGTAGGGTCCCTAGGCCTAGCCTGCAATCAGGGCCATCTTCCGCCCATTCACCAGTGCCCAGTCCTACCCCACCAACAACACCCACCCCGGCCCGTGGTTCCCCATTGGCCATCCAGTGATCGGAGCCTGCAGGCTGGGGGTGGGACCGAGAGGTGGTCACTGCACCTTGTAGCGACTGGTCAATCGGTTGTTCTGGTCGTTACGCCATTATGGTCGCTGGCCTTTTATTATATAGGATTGATTTCAGAGAGGAAGGGAGAGGGAGAGAGAGAAAAACATCAATGGTGAGAGAGAATCACCAATCGGCTGCCTCCTGCACACCCCCTACTAGGGACTTAGCCCGAAACCCAGGCATGTGCCCTTGACCAGAATTGAACCTGGGACCCTTCAGTCTGCCGGCTGACGCTCTATCCACTGAGCAAACCAGCCAGGGCTGATGTCAGTTTTCTTATCTGTAAAATGGGATCTCCAATACTGCCTACTATGGAGACAAACACAGGGGCCTCCTCCCAGGGGGGTGACCCATATCGACTCCATCAAGGGCATCCTTCAGGGTTTCATCTCAGTACCATCCCCCAGCCCAAAGCTGCCCCACCACGCACACAGGGGGCTCCCCAACCGTTTCAGAGTCAGGCATGGAGGGGTTTTAGGTCTCGCCCAAGTGCATTGCACGTCACAGTTTATAAAGTGCTTCCTCCGGTCCTTCCGCTGCCCTGCAGAGTTGGGTTCCTGTGGAAATCTTTGGAGTCAGCTCTGGCAAAGGGTCTGACAGGCCCTGGCCCACAGCAGGTGCTCAAAGAATGAACTTTTAAACTCAAAGGCCTTCCTTACCAAACTTCCTCCATCTGAAAAAAAGGTTCATTTTCCTGCCACACAGACCCCTAAGCCCGGAAGGCTCTGGCTCACAGCTAAGCTCTGTTGGGATCAGAAGGCAACTCTCCATCAAAAGCTAGAAAAAGTATTGGAGCAAGAAGGGTCTGTGGGTCCTCCCACATGGATACAGAGCAGGAGCAGGCCAAGGCCAAGGTCAAGGCCAGGTCAAGGAGTTAAGCCACCGACTCCTCTCTTGCTCGTGTCTCCTCGAGTCGCTGGTTCCCAGAGGACAGATCCTGGGTCTTGACTTGGTCACGTCCCTGATCTCCCACCTCCGTTTCAGCTCTCGGGACATAGCTTGGGTGGCACTGCCTCCAGGAAGCCTGCCCTGACCCCCATGAGAGCTGGCTGCTCCCTTATTTGCCCACCCACAGCGCCAGGATTTCTCCCACTAGGATACTAAGTAAAGTTTCTAAGTTTAACTCACAGGCATAAAAGTAAAGACTTTAAGCGTGCAGCTCAATGGGTTGTCCCAAAATGAACAGCCTGCGTAGACAGCATCATCAGACGCCTCCCCCACTAGTTACTGCTCCTGCCGTCCTGACCTCTAGCCATCAGTTTGTTTTGCCTGTTTTCGTACTTTATTAAACACCATCATCTAAGAAGCCCGCGGTCGTGTCTGGCTTCTCCCCCATTCTGTCTAGATTTGTCCCAGTCCTCACACGCAGATACAGATGGTTTCTTCTCATTGCTGCACAGGCTTCCCACAGCTTATCCATTTGATGATCGATGTTTCTCTCTCATCGATGTTTCTAGCTCTCTATCTCTCTCCCTTCCTCTCTGTAAAAAAATCGTCTTTGGGGGCCCATGTGGACATGCTTCTGTTGGGTGTATGAGGAAAGAATTGGAATTGCCCAGTCAGAGCGTAGGCATCTACTCGGCTTTGGCAGGTGCAGCCAAGCTGTTTTCCAAAGCAGTGGTGCCAGTTCACACCCTGCCAACAGCAGGTGCAGCCAAGCTGTTTTCCAAAGCAGTGGTGCCAGTTCACACCCTGCCAACAGTTCAGGAGAGAGCCTGCCCCCCCAGTGAATGACTATCTCCACGCTGGTGGCCCCAGAGGCAGGGCCTGCCGGGCTCCTGGCTCACCCTGAAGCCTCAGGTGGTGGCCCCAGAGGCAGGGCCTGCCGGGCTCCTGGCCACCCTAAAGCCTCAGGTGCCCCAGGAATGAACAATTGAATAAGATTTTTAAAAAAGTTTCCTTTCAGGAGAAAATGTGAACAACAGGCTCAGAGTTTGGGGACCAGCAGGATCCCGTGACACTGCGCGGAGGGGGTTGGTACTAGGTGGGGTGGGGCTGCAGGAAGCCATTGAGATGGGCTCCTGAAGTTACATGGTTTGGAAACTGGCTGAACAGACAGCCTCGGGGGGCAAAACCCCTACCACAGGCATGCCCGCCCACCGCCTGTCCTGCCCAAGTACCACCCCCCCTCCTCCTGCAACAAGCAAAGGCAGGGACCTGGGTCCTCGGCCAAGGCCAAATAGCAGGGCAGGGCCTGCTGGGCAGAGGCAGGTCCCACCCAGAGAGGGGCTCTCCTAACATGCCTCGCTTGCATCTGCCTCCGGGCAGGTGAGGAATGAGGGGAGAGGGCCTGGTGTACCTCAGGCAGCCCTGCTCTCCCGGAATGACAGCATGGCCTCAGAGTCAGCGCCCCCCAGCCCAGCCCCCAGGGATCTAGTCCAGATGCAGGTGTCGGCCAGAATCCAGATCCCCCAGGGCAGGTGGAAGGCAGGGAGGGGGGCTTGTTTCCTCTGCTTGATCGACCTCCCTCCCCCCCCCCCCCACCCCCGTGCAGACTCAGTGCTGGACAAGCAGAGGCCCCTTGGTCTTCGCTCAGTACAGGGATCCTGTTCTTGGACTTCAATTCTCAAGAGACAGAGGCCTCACCGCCTCACAAGGGCCCCCATACTATGGCCATGCAGCCCTGGCACAGTAAAAGCCACCATTTTGGGCAACTTCTTATGGGCCAGGCACTATGTCACCCTTACTTCACAGTGGCTCCACGAAGGAGGTGCAGTTACCACCATCCCCATCGTGCAGAAACGGTAACAGGAGCAGAGCCATTGTCTTGCTTAAAATCACGCACACAGGTAGGTATGTCCTACCTCTGTCCAGTAGGAGAGCAAGAAGCCATGACACCTCCATAGCAATGAGCACGCCCAGCAACCAGATCTTGGTTCCTAAACACCGCCCACCAATCGACGGAACCACACACCTTAGACCAGTGGTTCTCAACCTTCCTAATGCCGCGACCCTTTAATACAGTTCCTCATGTCGTGGTGACCCCCAATTTCATTGCTACAAATTGAACATAATTAAAGCATAGTGATTCATCACAAAAACAATATGTAATTATATATGTGTTTTTCGATGGTCTTAGCCGACCCCAGTGAAAGGGTCGTTCGACTCCCAAAGGGGTCGCAACCCACAGGTTGAGAACCGCTGCCTTAGAGAAACGGCGGATTCCACCCCGGAGGCAGGGAGACTACAAGATGGGCTTGGAGCATCTTCTAGTGCCAGGAAGTAAGGAAATGCTCAACAAGCAAAAGGATGGGAGGACGTCACACAGACACAGGAGCTCATCGGAAAGAGCGCCCAACGGCCAACACTGGAACAGTTTACACAACGAAGTCAATACCTTGGTGTGGAATTATAACCCAACGATAAGATAGATAAATTCATGGGTGGAATAAGTGATTGGTTGAATACATGGGGGCGGGGGACAAATCGTTCTTTCAAGAGAATTCCAAATAATATACGTAGATCCATCCTCCAGAAGGCGGGGCCAGCCCCCCACCCCACCTCACACACACTTCAGCGGGGGCTCCACTTGCCCCCAAGGAACAAAGCCTCACCAGTTTGGCTCAGTGGATAGAGCATCAGCCTGCGGACCAAAGGGTTCTGGGTTCGATTTGAGTCGAGGGCATGTACCTTGGTTGCAGGCTCCTCCCTGGTCCAGGCCCTGGTCCTGGTCGGGGCTCCTGCAGGAGGCAACCAATCACTGTGCTTCTCTCACATCGATGTTTCTCTCTGTCTTTCCCTCTCTCTTCCACTCTCCCTAAAAATCAATGGGAAAATATCCTCGGGTGAAGATTAACAACAACAAAAACATGGCAGACACCATCTTAACCATGTAATCAAGGTTAACATCACCAGTAAGAAGTCACATGCCCCCTGAGATCATGTGATGAGAGGCACTGGGCCTCTGTGGTATTCTTGCCCCAAACCCGTAACTCCTGTCTAGTCACGAGAAAAACATCAGATAAACCCAAACGGAGGGACAATCTAACAAAATACTGACCAGAACTCCTCAAAATTGGCAAGCTCATGGAAAACAAGGGAAGACTGAGAAGCTGTCACAGACCAGGCGAGACTAAATGCAGTGTGGGTTCCTGAATTGGGTCCTGGAACAGAAAAAGGACGTTCGCGGAAAAACTGGTGAAATCCGAATACAGTTTGGAGTTCAGTTAATAGTCATATACCGATGTTGGTTTCTTAGTTTTGACAACTGTTCCATGGTAATGGAAGATGTTGACAGCAGGGAAAACACGGAGGGGTGTATGGAACTCTCTGTACAATCCTTGCAACTTTTCTGTAACTAAAAGCTTTATTTAAAAAAAATCACATGGGGAATAAATATCTGAACCAAAATTGAAATTCAGGTGTGCCCGCCTCCTTAGACCGCACACTCCACCCTCCTGAACCACCTCAGGTTAGAAAGGAACCCCCAAAGGTTTCTTCATGGGCGTGAGCTTCTCCCCATTTGCCCATGTTTGCCCTCTGGGACCCCCCAACTCGAGTTTTCTTTGCTCCGCCACCTCCTTGAGAGGGCTGAAGGGCGCTCCCAACCCCCCAAGTGTTCTCTGTTCCCTGGTCCCTCCACTCTCTTGGGTGACTTGGATTCCGATGCGTTGGCCTCCCCAGCATTTACCCTTCCTTCGCAACAGCCACTGATTCCTTTTGCGGATCCATTCAATTTCAGGGCAGACAATTCCCTAATCTGGCTCCAGGGATATAGAGCACATGGCCTAGGCTTAGGCCCATCAGCACACACCCGCCCCTGACTTCCGTGATCAGCCCAGAGGTAGCCATGTAATCCAAGCTCGTCCAATCAGAGAGGTCTTCGAGAAAGGGGAGGAGGGGCAAAGACAATTCTCTTCTTCCATGTTGGATGTGAATGAAGAAGCCCCTCAGAGCCTGGCCAGTGTGGCTCAGTGGTTGAGCGTCGACCTATGAACCAGGAGATCATAGTTCGATTCCCAGTAAGGTACATGCCCAGGCTGCAGGCTAAATCTTGCAGTGGGGGGTGTGCAGAAGGCAGCCAATCAATGATTCTCTCTCATCATTGATGTTTCTATCTCTCTCTCCCTCTCCCTTCCTCTCTGAAATCAATAAAAAAAATATGTTTAAAAAAGAAGAGGAAGAAGAAGCGCCTGGGAGCCTTAGGATAAAGTTGACACCAAGAATAGCAGAGTAGAGAAATGTAAAGAGTTGAGTCCTCAGTTAGAACAATGAGCCACTGGATCAAGCCTTGCCTGAAGTCCACCTTGACTCTACACTTCTCAGATATGAGAACCGTGGTAGACGGAGAAACGGTCTCCCAAAATACATCCACATTCTAATGCCTAGAACCTATGAATGTCATCTCATATGACAAAAAGAAAAAAAAAGGCGTGGGTCATTGTAGATGGGACTTAAGAAATAGAAGAAGGATTTAAGTTAAGAATTAAGAATCCGGGTGGGCCCCAAATGCAATCACATGTATCCTTATAAGAGGGAGGCAGAGAAATATTTGACATAGACACACAGAGAAGGCAATGTGACCACAGAAGCAGAGGCCTAGAGTGATACAACAGCCAGCCTAGGAATGCTGGCAGCCACCAGAAGCTGAACTAGGCCAGGAACCCTTCTCCCCAGAGCATATCTCCATTCCAGACACCTGGACTTAGGCCCAGTGATGCCAATTTCAGACTTCTGGCCCCGGCACTGTGAGAGAACAAATTTCTGTTGCTTTACATCACCGACTTCGCAGGAATTTGTTACAGAAACTGTAAGAAACAAGTGCAAGAACTAATACATTCTCTTTACTATTTAAGCCTATTTGAATCTGCTCTTTTGCTAACAGCAGCCCAAAGCAGTCTATCTCACCCTCCTCTGGTTAAGAGGGGAACTCTACCAAAGGGGAATTCCCCAAGGGGAGGCAGCCCGAGACCTTCCTGATCTTTAGCTGGGGAAGTGGGGCATCAGATGGCTCACAGACTCCAAGCAAAGGCATGATGGGAGTTTATTTACAGACAAGTCACAACCAGGACCCACACAGACTCTGGCCAGAAGACCCCAGATACACAGGCTGCAGGACCCATTAGTACCGGAGCCTTTCCCTGCCAGGCCCCTGGTGAAGGGACCAAGAGTCACGCAGGGTCAAGGACACGGAAGACAGAGGGCCCCAATCCTTGCCAGATATCAGAGACCCCCTGTTGCGGCCCCCATGCCAGCGGAAGGAACCGCCCTCGGCCCTGAAGAGTGGACACCGAGAAGCAAGGGAACAGCTGTCCTCTCGATGCCGGGCCACAGAGCAGAAGTCCCAGCAGCAGAGGCTTGGGGAACGGAGACACTGCAGGTCCCCCCCGGACCTGTCCCGGAGCGGGCACGGAGCTGGGGTCCCGGCCACGGCTGCCCATCACGCAGGGGGCTCCCCCAGTTTGCTGGTGGCACTCGTGATCCGCTTATTCTCCCGGAGGTTTCGGAGGCGGGCACTGAGGCTGCTGATCTCTTCCACGTAGGCCTGGGGCACCCACCCCTTCTCGCCGTCTGCCAGGCGGACGCCCTCCAGCCAGCCTGGGGGCACACAGGCCAGGCACAACATCAGTGGCATCCGAGAGACACCAGGGCCGGGTTGCGAGGGGACGCCTAGGCCAGTGATGGTGAATCTGTGACACGCGTGTCAGAGGTGACACGTGAACTCATTTTTTTGGTTGATTTTTCTTTGTTAAATGGCATTTAAATATATAAAATAAATATCAAAAATATAAGTCTCTGTTTCACTATGGTTGCAAATATCAAAAAATTTCTATATGTGACACGGCACCAGAGTTAAGTTAGGGTTTTTCAAAATGCTGACACGCCGAGCTCAAAAGGTTCGCCATCACTGGCCTAGGCCCTGTTGCAAGCCTCATCTGCACCCCTGGGGCCGCGGTGACGCCATCTCAGTGTCTCCCAGCCCCAGGAAGGACCCTGCCTCTGGCAGTCTCGTAGAGGAACTTCTGACCTGTTTTTCCCGACATCCTCAAAGAAGGGTGTTTCCCACTCTCCCCCGCCAGTCACTCTCAATCCTACATCTTTACAAGTAGGAAGTTCCTCCTGTTGTCTAACTTCATTCCTGCATGCTGTGGCTGATCAACACTTGCATAACCTTTCCCTGTGACGTCGTAGCCATCTAGCTACCTCCTGCTCATGAGAGCGCCATCGGGAGGCCCTCCCAGGAGGCCCCTCTCACCATCACTGGTCCGGGTCCTCACTGCCAGGATGTCAGTCTTCTCCAAGGTCAGCTCGTCCGGCTGCAGGGCCTTGTATGTCCGGACACACTGAACCTGGGGGCGGTCTGACAGCCCAAGAGAGACTGAGGGAGTCCCCAGGGCAGGATGGGGTGGGCAGGGAAGGGCAGAGGGGGAAGTAAGGGGGTGGGAGGGTGGCCGCTGCTGCTTCTTTTCCTCTACCCCTCCCTAGCCCACCCTGGCTGCTCTTCTCCTCTCTTAGCCTAAACACAAGCCCCATGAGTCCAGCTCCTCCCAGCTTCCATTACTGTTGCTGCACCCAGGGCTCTCTCCTCCCCAGCTCAACACCTTGCTCCTGACCACCAGGGCAATGTCCAACTGTCCCCCAGAAACCCCCCACAAAGCAGTAATGGCCCCTCCAGTTGCCCCCTAATGCTCCCTGGTGCTCCCTCCAGACCATCCTCAACTGGGATTCAAGCCACATCGCTCCCCGGTTTATAACCCTCCAGGGCTTCCTGCTCCTCTTAGAATAAAATCCAAAGTCCTCCCCACAGCCTACAAAGCCCTGTGTGGTCTGGCATGGCCCCCTTGCTAACCGCCTCTCCTCCCCTCTTCTTTCCCACTCCCCCTCGCTCATGAAGCTCAGCCACACAGCTCACCCTGCTGTTCCCAAACGCTCGAGCTCCCACCTGCCTCAGGGCCTTTGCACTGGCGGTCCCTTCTCCCAGGAGTGCTCTCCCCCAGATCTTTTCATCTCCTCCTGCCCCTCCTCATCTTTCAGGGGCCTTCCCTGAGCACCTCTTTAGAATGGGAAGCTCACCCACCAACCTGAGCAGGATTCCTAGCTCAAGCCAGAGAAGCTGTACCGGTCCAGGCCCTCAGCTCTTCCTATCACACTAGATGGGCTGGTTGTATTGGGAAAACCACACAGGCCTGACTTGAATCTCAGCCTGCCACTTACTAGTTGGGTGAACTCGGACAAGTCACCTTACCTCTCTGAATCTCTGTTTTCTAACCTGTAAAATGGGCTTCTATGGGGATGAAATGGGAGGATATAAAAGGCTTTGTCACCTCCAGGTGCTGTCTGTGCACATGGGGGTCGGCCTGTCCTATGTGAATTCTGCCCATCCTTCAAGGTTCTGCAGAGCCCCCCCTGACTCCCCCGGGCAGCTGATCTCTCTCCCTGTAGCCCCACTGGCCACCTGGCACCCAGGATTGGAGGGAAGGGGGAAAACAAGGTACCCAGCCCAGGGGATGTGGGCCTTCGAGGGAGGAGGGTGGCAGCTGCTACCTTCCCCCTCGCTGATGACCTCCTTGTCTTCCTGGGGGCTGGAGGGGCACATGGCAGAGATCCATCGCTGCTTCTCACTTCTAGAGAAGGGAGGCCAAGTGATCACAACATGCAAACTGCATTTTCCCAGGGCCAGGGTGGTGAAACAGCTGGGAAACGGGGTATGATCCAGACCCACCCAGGTTACGTATGATGCCCACCCAGGACTCACCTCACAGCCCTATGCCCTACTCAGCTCTGTGCATAAGAACAGAGCAGGCCCAGCTCCCCTCTCCCCCCGGGTGCCAGCTCTGCCCAAGTCCTGCCTCATGCCACCGTCCTGAAGCCAGAGAGAAAAGGCCAGTACCTGCCTGGGACAGGTCCTCTCTCCCCAGCCCCAGGCCCACTCACTCCGTGCGGGCCCTCAGCAGGAACTGGTGCTTCGTGTGCTGCCCGTGCAGGAGCTGAAGGAGGAACACGTGGCCAGGGATGCCCTGGGGCTTCAGGCTCAGGTCCTTCACCTGCAGCTCGGCCATCTTGGCGTGGACAAAAACGGCAAACTTGCCCAGCCTGCAGGGCCGGGGGAGGCGAGGTCAGCCTGGCCCGTGCCCAGGCTCCCAGGCCCCACCCTCAGGACCAGCCAAGTTCTGATTCAAGGGAGAAGGGGTCGGCTGCTCCTCTAGCACCCTCCCCCAGGAAACTCGACTGCGCCGGGCACCACCTCCCTGGCAGCCAGCAAAGTCTGCACGAGGAATTGGGAACTCCGTTCCTACCAGATCACTGGCAGGTGGAAGGTGAGACCAGCCTCTGACCCCAGGCATGTTGTCAACTTCTCTCTGAGCCTCTGCCCTGAGCCCGTTCTAAGAGCCAACTGGGCAGCAACTCTGATGAGACCTCGGCTCTGTCTAGTGGGGTCTAGCATCAGACAGACTGGGGCTCCTCCTGACCCCTGACTATCAGCTCCAAGATACTGACAGTAACAAGGGAGCCTACTTACCAGGGAAATATCTAGAGGGCAACAGGGAGTAATCCACATAGCATGCCTGGCACAGAACAGGCGCACGGTGAATGCTGGCTGTTCTCACTATGACTCGGGGCAGAGCTGGGACTCCAGGGCTGTGCTCTGATTGGCTTAAGCTCAGAGCAGCTTCAAATCCTTTGTACATAGTCCAGCCCTTGATTCTAGAAGATGAACTTGCCTTTCCTGCTGGAGCCTCCCAGGCTCAGGGTGCCCTGGCAACACCGTCCGGTGCAGGCGGGGGCTCCCAGGCCCAGGGATGGACTGGCTGTGGGCCCATTCGTGGGGCAGAGGGAGCCCAGCTCCAATCTACCTCCCCCCGCACCGGGCCCCGACTCACTCCTTCCGTCGGGAGAGAAGCAAGCAGTCATTGAAGAGGTGCAGGTAGACCGCCTTGCTGGACAGCTTCAGCTTGGCCGGGGGCGCCGCGGGCAGCGGGGCCAGCTCCACCAGCTCCCCGTGCCGCACCAGCCAGCGGGCCTGGGAGATCAGTGGGAAGATCTGGGCGGAAGGAGAAGGCAAAGAGGGAGAACACGTCAGACCCGGGGCAGCAGGGCAGAGAGCACCGGCCAGGGAGGGGTGGGTGGGAGCAGCGAGGAATTGGCCTGCAGCCCCCAGGGAGGGAGGGAACAAGAGCTGCCCTTGGTGTGCCCACCCCCCGCGGTGGGCATGCACCTTGCCCTCAAAGTGGATCTTCTTGCTCAGGTGGATGAGCTCCTCCGTCCTCTTCATGGACTGCACACTGGCGTTGCATTCTTGCACCAGCTGGGGAGGCCGTGCGGGAGTCACCTGCAGCCCCACAACCCCGGCTCCCAGAGCCCAGCCTCGGACTCCCACCTGGGGGCCTTCACAGACACACCGGGGCTCTGGGGAGGCCCTTGGGAGCCAGAAGGCCCCTGCCCTGCCCAGCTCACCTCCTTGAGCGCATTGAAGGCCTTGGTGGCCATGTCTTCGTCTTCAGAGCCCTGTGCTGTCCGCTTCAGAATGTTCTGGAGGGTGGGGTCGGTTCAATGCGGCAGGCCATGGCCTCCCCCCATGACCCTGCCCGCCCATGGGTGCCCGCCCAGAAGGGGCTGTGGAGGTTCACAGTGGCATCTCCTTGGCCCAGCCCTCACTGCAGCCTGGGCCCTGCAGGTACCTCCACCAGCATCTTGAGGCGGGTGATCCTCTGGAACGGCAGGATGAGGAAGGAGGTGAGGGGCAGGCGTTGGCACACGGGAGACTCCTCTAGGCGAGCCAGGATGCCAGGGAACTTGGGGTTCTCCAGGCTGGAAGTTGGGGAGGGGCCTGGGGTCACAGTTGGGTCTGAACTCCTGGGGTCCATGACCCAGCCACCCCCGTGGTTCTTCAGATGCTTTCTCAGCACATCCTTCCTGCACTCGGGTCACAGAGCTCTTTACAGGGACCCCCTCCCTCGCAGGTCACCCTTCCACACCCAGTCCTCCACGCCTACTCCCCCCGAGAACCTCTCTGTCCTCCCCCCTTTCCGAGGCCCCAGCCCTACAGCAGGCGCTGGTAGGTGCGCTCCTGGTAGGCCTGGTTGGTGACGTAGGGCAGGTAGACTCGGCGGAAGGCAGGGCAGTGGTGCAACACAATGTCACACACGCTGAAGCGCAGGACATCTGCCTCCAGTCGCTGCTCCAGGTCCTGCAGGAACCTGAGGAGTCAGCGAGGGGTCAGCGACAAGGTGAGACCCCAGGCCTAGGAGCCGCACCAATCTCATCCCAGCCCCCCACCAGGCCAGGCCAGTCCCTTACCTCTCGCTGGTGCTCTTGACCTCGGGCAGTTTGGAGAACAGCCACTGCTTGTCCTGAGCCCCCAGACACTCACTCAACTCAGCTGAGCCCAGGAAGTGGCCTACGGCCACCGACAGGCTGTGGATGTATGAGGCCTCGGACGTGATCAGCTCAAACTTGGCCTGAGCAAAGTTAGATGAGGGGTTGAACCGCCAGACGGGTCCGCCCCGACGCCTTCTCCTGGCCCTGGACACCACCTCTTGTCCCCCACCCCTTCTCTCGCCCCACCCCTGACCTGGTGCCTGGTGGGGTTCAGGACCCATCTCCTGCCCAGCACAATTGTTCAAAACAAACTGGAGCCCTCGATTGAGCCCCTCACCCTGGGCTTTGGGCCCTGCCGGTCACCCGATGGCCCCGCCCTCTCTCTGACCCGCCCCTTTTCTTGGCTCCGCCTGGTCCCCCGCCCACCACGCGATTTCGCTAGGGTTGCCTCCGCAGCTTCCCCGTCCAGGCTTTCAGCGATCCCTCCTCCTCTGGCCCTGCCCTACGCTAGGCCTCGCCCCCGTGGACCCCGCCCCTTCGCCCCGCTTCTCCACTGGCTTTCGGCTCCGAGGCTCCTCCGACTTCCCTAGCTGCAGCCCCGCCTGGTCAGGTCCTAGCAGCCACCTGGGCATCGCCCGTCCCCTCGGTCCAGCCCTCTGCAGTTTGCAGTCCCGCTGGCCCGGGACCCCTGTGGCCCGGAACCGCGCTCAGCCTCCGGACCGGGCTCTCCTGGCCCCGCTCCGTATAGTCGCCCCATCCCTTCTGCGCCTCAGGACCCCCTCCCACGACTGGCAGCTCTGCGGGCCCGCGCGCACCTCCTGCAGTTTGCAGTCGCGCAGGCTCAGCGTGGCCAGGACGCCGCTGCCCCGCACGTCGGGGATGTCCTGCCAGAGCGAGAAGGTGGAGCCTCGCGCTGAGCGCTGCGCGCGGAAGGAGCTGCTGGGGGAGAGGTTGGCGCGCGGCGGCCCGGGCCCCTCCTCCGCGCCCTCGGCCTCGTCCCCCGGGCCCTCCTCCTCGCGCTGCTGCCGCCGCAGCTCGCGGGCGCTGGCCACGTCGCTGTATTCCTGGTAGAGGACAGCTGGGCGGGGACAGGGGCGGGGAGGGCTGTGGGCGCCCGCCTGGCTCCTCCCGGCCCCCCCAGGGCCCACCTCACTCAACGAGCAGCGGGACAGTGAATTCATTCATTCATTCATTCATTCATTCATTCATTCCATAAACACTGCTTGAGCACCAGCTGCGTGCTAGCCCCGTGCTGGGGACTGAGATTCCGTTCTCTCCCTCTCACACGATCCCTACGTCTCAACTCTCGGAACCCCAGCTTCCCGGCTTCCCCGGACCCGCAGCCCCTTCCTCCACGGCCCCCTCCTGCGTACAGTTAAGGAGGAACCGTGACTGTCGTCGCTCGCTGGCGCTTCTGGAACCCTGAGCCGGCTCTTCCTGCGATTCCAGCCTAGAGAGAGAGAACGTGGGGGCTCCGCCGCGTGCGCCCCGGCCTCAGACCCGACCCTGGGGGGAGAGGTGCTACCTGGACGCGGGCCCGCTGCCGGGGCTCCCGCTGGGGTCCACAGGGGCTGCCGTCGCCGCGCCGTCCACCCTCATCTCTGCGCTGCGCGGCTCCCTGCCAGACGCTTTCCCTGGAGAAGGCGAGAGCGGAGGGTGGGTGGCCCTGGGCAGCGGGGCGCCACACTCCAGCTGACCAGCACCCAGCCTCGGTGTCCGGTGCGTGAGCCTTGCTCCACCGGCATCTGGCTCCCGGGCTGCCCTGAGGGCCAAGGGGAGGAGCAGGTACCTTCCCGGGCTGCTCCAGCGCCTGCCCCTTGGGCCAGTGCTCTGGCTGCGGAGTGCCGCCCCAGGCGCAGGGAAGAGTGCAGCCGGGTCATCAGCTCAGAGGCCGAGAAGCGCCTCCGCTCGGGCCCCTCCAGGCCCCCTCGGGTGGGCCCCGCCAGCTCTAGAGGCCGAGGCTCCTCTGTGCTCAGAGGCGGCTCTGCCACCTGGCCAGGCTCCAGGAAGACAGCGTGGGCCTCGGGGCTGCCAGGGGCCTCTTCGCTCTGGTACACCCGCATCTTGCGCCCTGCAGGTGGGGTGAGAGCACAGGCTGGCGACCGCGGGGTCTCTCCCACTCTGCTCTGCCGCGGCCCTGTGGCCCTGAGCATCTAGGCAACATGCCCAAGTGAAAGGCAACTGTTTGCTGAGAGCTGGTCCCCCGAGAAATGAAATCAACAAGAGGGGCAGAGGGAACACAGTGCCTGACTGCAGTGGGCAAAGGGTGGGCAAAGGGCCAGGGAGCCCAGGACAGCCGCTCACTTGCTGTGACTGCAGACAAGGCATTCCCCGTCTCCCTGAGCTCCGGGTCCCTATCACGAAAACCTACCACTCGTCCTGCCTGTTTTGGGGGACTCTAGGGCTTAGGAGTCCTAAAGAGCCACGCAACCTCTCCCCTACTCACCCCCCTGGGCCACCCCCTCCACCCCCCCACCCCCCATCACCCAGAGTGACTCACAGGCTGACTTCTTCTCCGAGCCATGGCTGGCCCGGCGCTGAGGCTGTGGGTGCTGGGGACTCCAGGGTCCCTCCAGAGGTGGGGGCTGGGCACTAGGACAGTGTGGCCAGCTGCCAGCCCTGCTGGGCCGCATCCCCCCACTGGGAGAGATCTCGGTGTCTGGGACTCCTGGGGACGGTGACCATAGCAGCCCTTGGAGAGGAGCAGGGGTCCCCAGGGACCAGCGGCTGCCAGGAGCCTGCAGCTCCTCTGGGGTGACAGGGAAGAGATCCAGACACACAGAGCGTGGGGGCTGCAGGGTGGGCAGCTCCACAAAGGACAGACTCTCCTGCTGGCACACAGCTACTGGGTGGCAGGCAGTACCAGGTGGTCCAGCCAGGGGGGGCTGGAGGGTGGCAGGTGGCCCACAGTCCATTCCTCCTTTGCTCTGCCAGTCACCTGCGCCTGGAGGGGAGAAGATATCAGAACCAGACACAGGACAGCAGGGCTGGCCAGGAAGACACCGCGTCCTGGAGGCCTGGACAAACCCTTATGTAGACATGTGTACACACATTTGTCCCAGCTCGCTCACACACCTAATGATATAGGAATCGCTAATACTTACATGGCATTTAATGAATGACAGGCCAGGTGCTTTATATATTGTATCTCATCTAATCCTCACAACAACCCTGAGTTGATGCTATTATTATCCCCATCCTATAGGTGAGGAAAGCGAGGCGCAGAGGTATTTGGTGAATGGTGGACCCGGGATTCAAACCCAGGCCATCTAGCTTCTGAGTCTGTGCTTTTAACCACTTTGTGCATTTTCTTACTCTGACATATGAGCAGATATACAGATACATACACTGTCACGTACATCCACACACATTTTCTCCCAAGTACACACACACTGACATACACAACTTCACAGATACGCTCAGACCTTTCACATTCACAGGCTCACACATTCACACACTTCTTTACACAACTACACATTTTCACACACAGGGACCCGTCCGCTATTCACATGTCCACTCCAGCTTTCTCCCGCTCCTGTTCCACTCACACTCACACACCAGGATGCAGACACAAACACGCAGGCCTAGGAAGTCCTGGCTTTGGTGTTACCCAACCTCCCTTCCCATGCCCAGAGTTGCAGCTTTCCGTGCTGAGTGGTGCCCACACCCATGCCAAGCTGGCTGGGAGAGTCACAGACTGGCAGGCGCGCCACCAGGCAAATCAGGCTGGGCACTCCCAGGAGCAGGACAGGGAGGTGTCCCGGCCCCCCAGCTTGGGGTGAGAAGGGTTTCTTCCCCACCCCGGCTCCCAGCCCCAGGATCAGGCCAAGCTGGACGGGTCCTCCCTGCGTAGGAAGTCACCCCAGGGAGGCTGCTGGAGCCCCGGGACAGGCCTAATGACCCAGGGGTTCAAGCCCCCACAGCCCTGGCCCTCTGCCGGCGGCCCTCCTGCGCCCCTCACCTCTCCAGCTGAGGCTGCTGCTGATGGTCGGCTGCTCCGGCAGGGGAAGCCCTCTCTCTGCCCAGCTGGCTGGGGGAGATCCCACCCAGACAAAGAGTTTGATTCATCAAACCCTGTGGTGAGGCAAGCGGTAGGGAGGGAGGGAGGGAGCAGGCAGCGGCTGGGCGGGGGCCTACCCTAGCCTGGCCTCGCTGTGGGCAGGCGGGGCAGCAAAGACCCCCCCCATCCCCAGAGGCCCCTCAGGCCAAAAGGGCAGTGCCCAGCCTGGCAGGGCCAGGAGGCCCCGGAGACAGAGACCTGGAGAAATGGAGACCTTTCAGCGGCAGCTTAGACACTGAGACCCAAAATGCTGAGACAGTCAGGGACAGAGATGGAGACAGTGACGCTGACAGTTTCAGACAGACCGGATACTGTGAAGCCCAGAAAAACCCAGGGAGACAGATGGAGGCACATGTCGTGCCCTGCGGGGCTGCCAGTCCAGTAGGGGAAGCCAAAAACAAAAACAGTTACAATCCAGGTTGGCAAAAGCAGAGCCAGAGGGACCATCAGAGCAGGGTGCTGGGCTCGACTGACCTGCGCTTTCCAGGAAGGCTTCCTGGAGGAAGTAAGCGCTAACTGTTCTGACTGAAATATCCAGGGACCAATACACAGAGATTAGGGAGGAAAGCCTTGGCCTGAGAGAAACAGTGACCGTGTCAGTGACCCTGGGAGGAAGGGAGAGAGGACCCAGTGCGGACAGCTGCATCTGTGACTGGACCCCACTCTCTCTGCACCCAGCCTCTCAGCTCTTTTTTTATTGATTGATTGATTGATTTCAGAGAGGCAGGGAGAGGGAGAGAGAGATAGAAACATCAATAAGAGGGAATCATTGATAGGCTGCCTCCTACACACCTCCTACTGGGGATGGAGCCTGCAACCTGGGCATGTGCCCTGACTGGGAATCGAACTGTGATCATAGGTCAACTGTGATCATAGGTTCATAGGTCAACCTTCAACCACTGAGCCACGCCAGCCAGGCACTTTAGCTTGTATATTAAACCTCTGTCCATCTAAGCAAGTTTCTCAGTTTTCTCATCTGGTAACTAGGATAGTCATGCCAAACACTAATATGAGAATTAAGGATAACATAGTAGGAGCTTTGTCATTGATAGTCATTCTTCTGAGTGTTATTAGTCTTTCTCCAGTCAGGGGCTATCACACAGATGGGGAAACTGAGGCAGTGAGGGTGAGACATACTCTGCTTTGTAGAAGCATCTGGCAGGAGACATGGGACCACTGTCCACTCAGATCTCTTTCTCTCCAGGAACCAGAAGCCCTCCACACAGAAGTCCCACTTGCTTCTGTGGGCACAGGCATGCAAGAACACACGCATGGAAGAACACACGCATGCAAGAACACACGCATGGAAGAACACACACATGGAAGAACACACGCATGCAAGAACACACGCATGCAAGAACACACGCATGGAAGAACACACTCATGGAAGAACACACGCATGGAAGAACACACGCATGGAAGAACACCACTTGGGTTCTGCAAGCTCCTGAAGGGCAGGGAGGAACCACCCACTCCCCTGTCAGTTGCAGAGATAAATGAGCAAAACATGGCGCCCTGGGGGCAGGAACACCCCCTCCTGAAGCCTCAGGGGAGAAGGCTGGGTGGTGGAAAGCTTTCTCGGGGAAGATGGGCTGGAGGCAGGTCTCTAGGGGGGAAGCCAGGGTTAGGCCAAGTGGCAACAGGAATGACCCATCTAGCTCGGCCGCTGGCCCTGTGACCTTCCACTCTACCTCAATGCTGGGGACCCAGGAGGGGCAGAGCTGTGTTTATAGTGTGTGTAGCTCATCTCTGCTGGAAAAGAAAAAAGCTTCAAGAAGAGAACTGGCCAAGGGAGCAGGGACATTACCTGCCCAAGACATGACCGCAGGAGACGCTAGTGCCCACTCGGCCAGCCACAGTCCTTCTGGAACCCGCAGGGGAAAACCCCTGCCAAGGTTCAAGGCCCAGTGTGGACATGAACAAGTTGTGTGGCCCTAGGCAAGTCTGGCCCTGGGCCTCAGTGTCCCCATCTGTAAATCAGGCCCCTCCGCAGGATGAGAAGGAGGGTCAGGGGCCCAGGGGCCATCCAGTGGGCACTGCTAATCACAGGACAATGGATCCACTTGGCAAGGCTGGCAGAGAGGGTCCCTGGGCACTACCATAGTCCAGGGAAAGCACCTCTGGCCTCCTGTGCCCAGCTTTTCCCTGCCCCTTCCCTGGTGCCCCTTGCCCTGGTGCCCAGAGGAGTAGGGACCCAACAAGGCCCCTCAGCCCCTAAAGGGACAAAGCCAAGCGGAAGGTCATGGCTGGAAAGGGGATCCCGGCCCAGCAGGCTGTGGAGCCCCAGAAAGCCACAGTGAGTGCGGCGGGCAGCACAAAGGACTCCCTCTGGAAGACTGGCGGGAGAAGGATGGGCTGCTGGCAGCCGGGTGGGGCCCTACCTCAGCCAGGGAGCTCCTTCCGGTCCAGCCTCCGGCCCGGTCCAGGGCTCCAGGCCACCCTGGGTGCTCTGGGGTTGCAGCCAGGTCCTCAGGGGGCGATGTCAGCATGGCCCCTAAGCCCAGGCAATGCAAGCTCCTGGGTATTGTGTGGGGCAGGGAGGGGGGAGGTGAAGGCGGAGGGAACCTCGCAGGCGGGCAGGCGGCTGTCTCAACGTGCCTGCTCCCCGCCCCCCTTCCCCAGAACCGGTTTGGCCAGTCTGGGGTACAAGAGGGGGGCTGGAACAATGGGAGTCCTATGCCCAGGAGAGGCTCTGAAGGACCCCAGACCGACACCCTAAAGATGGGGAGGCACTGCTTTTCCTCCCAGGAGACAGGTCACCCTCTTCTAGAGCTTCCCGAATGTGAGGCTGCTCAAGACTTCCCTTGGGCTGGGGAGCATCCTGGGGCCTTCGCAGGGAGCCCCTCAAGCCTTGGACTCCTCGGGGACCTTGAGAACTCCTTGGTGAGCTGACCTCTCTGAGCCGCTACAGCATCTATAAAATGGGAACACTCATCTCCATGGTTGGGAGATGGAAATCATGAAGGTAGGTGATGTGATGCATCTGCCATCATCCTGGCCAGTCCTTCCAGCATCACTGCTCCTCACGAATAACCCATCTCATCATCTCTAGCAGCCTCCTCCTCCAGGAAGTCTTCCCAGACTCTAGTCCACACCCAATGAGCCCTCCATAAACCAATTCAAATAGCCCAAGCAGAACCAGTGCCAGGGAAGGAGGGCCTACTCTGTGCCTGGCATGCAATGTTCCCAACCTGGGGAAGGGGAAGCTGCTTTCTCCCTAATGCTACCTGCCATTCCTCTGAGCATGCAGGCACTTCATACATGAATATGTACATACCTACTAATATTCGTGTTGCTAATAACTCATGCTGTACACTCACTATGTGCTGGCACTCACTGTTCCAGATACTGTTACAGCTCTCACTTCTTAGATGAGGACAGGAGGCTTGCACAGGTTGTAATGGGCATTATCCCATTTAAATCTCTCATTAGCTCTATGAAGTCCGTATCCCAGAGATGATGAAATGGAGGTTCTAGGGATTAAATAACTTACTCAAGGTCATGCGGCTAATAAGAGTCAGAACTGATATTCAAAATCCAGGTCTGTCTGACTCCACCACCAACCTGTGTCCTTAATCACTGCCCGGTGCCGCCGCGCCACGCTTTGGGGACGACCAACTGGGTCAGTGATGGCGAACCTTTTGAGCTCGGCGTGTCAGCATTTTGAAAAACCCTAACTTAACTCTGGTGCCGTGTCACATATAGACATTTTTTGATATTTGCAACCATAGTAAAACAAAGACTTATATTTTTGATATTTATTTTACATATTTAAATGCCATTTAACAAAGAAAAATCAACCAAAAAAATGAGTTCGCGTGTCACCTCTGACAGGTGAGGAAAGTGAGGCCCTGGGTGAAGTGTTTGAAAGTCTGCTGGGAGGTGTCTCAGCTGACCTAACTAAGTCCTTTTATTATTATTCATACACTACAGGCCTTAATGGACATATGGGGCAGGGTGTCCAGGCCCCAGGCCCCAGGCCCCAGTGAACTCTCCCCCTATCAACTGGTGACCATTCAGTTCCAAGTGATTAGGTACCTCCAGGCCCTCATATTCCTCTTGCCCGCCCTCCTCCCCCCAGCATCGTCCCATAATGAGGAGACACTGCACACAGGTGATAGGGACCGTGTCCAGGGAGAGTCACCAAGCTGGGGCACAGAGAGGTCTATTGTCAGCATTGCACATAGGGCAGGAGACAGGGGACAGGGAGAGGGAGGCAGGGCAGGACTGGGGGTCTTCAGGGAACCCTAACTCTCTCATCCCAGCTCCAGGTGACCTCGAGGACGCTGGCCAAGGTACTGTCCAGAACCCCGAGCCGGAAGCAGAGAACCGTCATGAAAGGAGCATCCTTGGGGACCTAGGGTCCTGGAAGGGCAGTCCTGCCTCGCTCCTGCCGCCTGGGCTCTGGGGACAGAGCCTCTGCTGCAGCGAACAGAAGGCACCACTTGGTCAGGCTGAGCAGGCTGCCCCCAGACGGAGCAGAGAAGACCCCAGCCCGTATAATATTTAAAAGAGGGCGTGGCGTGGCGTGGCGTGGGCGGGGCTAGGAGATAATTAGAGGTAATGCGACCCAATCCTCCCTTTTGGAGAGGACAAACCGGAGGCGGGGAAGAAAGCTGAGCTAAGGCCCGGGGCGGGCAGAGGGGCGTGGCCAGAGGGCGTGGCCAGGGGCAGAGGGGCGGGACCGTGGCCAGGGGCAGAGGGCGGGGCGGGGAGAGGGGCGTGGCCAGGGCCCGCCGGCCCTCTGACCAAAGCTGCGCCTCGCGGTTGCCCAGCGCCTGCTGAGCCAGGTAGCGCTCGCGCTTTACCTCCGTAGCCGGAATGGCTGGCACGTCAGGCACGAGCCAGGCGAGGAGGCGCAGGAGAATACCACGTGCTGGGGAGAAGCGGGGGCCAAGGAGAGAACGACTCCCGAGCAACCTTAATTCACGAGGGCTTACTGAGTGCAAGACACTGCTGAGGGCTTTCCGGGTGTTGGTTCATTTAATCCTCACAACAACTCTGGGAGGTAAATACAACTACTACTCCCGTTTTACAAATGAAGGAGCCGAAACATAAGCAAGTTGTCATTTGTCCGAAGACAGATATCACTAGAGCCCTTAACACCAGGACGCTGTGAGAGGCAGGGCTAGGCAAAGGGGGCCTTGAGCAAGGCTGAGGGACACGCTCCCGCTTCCTCCAGGTCTGTTGCCAAGAGATAATGGTGGTGGTGGTGATACTGACTCACTGAGCACGTACGATGTGCAAGTGCTTGGCACTGAATCTTCGTAACGATCCGACGAAATAGATCCTATCCTGTAATATTTCCCCGTGTGCAGCCCGTCGGCGGCAGAGCCTGAACTTGAACCCAGGTCTGTCCGACGCTGAGCCTACCTCGAAGGTGATGATGGAGCCCAGCGCACAGCCAGCAGCTTCCGGCAGAAGAGAGTGAGGCTCCCTCCCCTGCGTGGAGGACTTGTAGCTGGGTTGCGGAGGGCGCGGGGTGCTGCCAGGCTCTGGATTCCACTCCGGGCTCTCCCGCCCCTGCCCTAGAGACCTGGCCCTGAGCCTCCAGCTCGGCCCACTCATCCGTTCCCCGGACTCCGCTTTCTGCCCTCCCAGCTAGGCCCCGCCCCACCCCTCCCACAGGCTGTGCCCCACCCCTCCCAGACTCCCGCCCCCTCCGCGCCCCGCGCCCCGCCCCCTGCAGCCTGACGCGCCCCGCCACCCCGCAGCCTGACACCTCTCCTGGGCCCAGAAAATACCCCATTGGCTTCTCATGGGTTGAGCCTTAGATATGGGCCATGGTCCCACAGGCCCTTGGGAACGCCACCTGCTGGGTGGCGTGGTTGCCCTGGGCAAGGTAGGCTGGAGGTGCGGTCGCCAGGCTGCGCTGTTCCTACTGGTACCGGCGACAGTCCCAGGTGAAGGCGCTGGGGAGAGCTTGCAGGGCTGGAGGGTCTTCAGGGCCCAGTTTCACCCCCTCCTGGCACTCCCACAGGCAGGATGAGCCTAAGCCTCAGGGTCCTAGCTCTCTGCCTCTATTTCCCAATCTCTGCCCGGATTTCCAGCTCCAGCCTCCATTTCCCTCCTCCTGAGCCTCCCTCCCAGTCTCCGGTCTCCATTGCTCCTGACCCTGTATTCCACTCCTTTGCCCCACACTCGCATTGACCGCGACCGAAGCAGGAGCAGCCAGCTCAGCTACTGGCGGCCGGAACTCACACACGAACTTGTGGGTGTCCAGTCGGGTCTCCACCCATTGCTGAGCAGGGCAAACAGGGGTGCCAGTGGGAAGGTCATCACAAGGATGGCAATGATACTGAACTGCAGCCCGGGAGGGGGAATGTGTCCCACAAACCTGTAGGTCACTGCATCTGTGGGCCATGTGCCCTCCTGCTCTGGCGCCAGGTCACAGCTAAACTCCATACGGAGGCCGACCCTCTCCCCACTGTTCCTGATCCTCTGGCCTCCCGCTCACTGGGGGCTAATGCTGGTGACAGGGCTGCTGGGGGGACTTGCCTCCTCCCCACTAGCCCCAGAGGGCTACTAGTTCCCAAGGGCCTGTGGGACCATGGCCCACATCTACTGCTAAACCCCTGAGAAGCCAATGGCCCAGGAAGAGGGTGTCATGCTGCTGGGGACAAGTTCTTTGGATGATTCTCCTTCCCATTCCCACCAAATGACAAGGGCAATTTACACAGTAACACCACCTGCGAGCCTAGCCCTTCAGGACTCCTAACCAGTCCTTGTTAAAAACTGGAAGCTCCCCGAGGGAATGAAAATCTCTGGCTTATTTTGGGGTCCCCTGCATCCAGTCCAGGGTGCTCAGTGAAAGGCCAGCACAGAGATGGCAATGACCCCAAACTGCAGCACTGGGAGGTGGGGGCAGGCGGGGGTCAGGTCTGGGCCGCCCAGGGAGGAGTGAGTAAATGAATGCAGGTGTTAGAATTTCACATCTGCTTAAGGAAGAGTTCGTGTGTTCCAGTTGAGAAAACTGAAGCCCAAGGAAATCAAGGACCAGCTTCAAGGTCAACAAGACACTGATAGAGAAAAGTCTGGAGGCTCAAGGACGCTATGCTCTGCGGGATCACCTCCTTGGGAGGCAACGGCTTCAGAGGGGAGGGGCTCCCCGCTGCCTCTGAAGAATGTCACATAGAAGGGAGAGGAACAGAAATGGATAAACGGGAAGATGAAGACTTTGAAAGTGAAGGCATCTCCATGGAGGGGCTGGATTCTGTACATCTCTGGGCAAAGGGCAGAGCTGGCCACAGTTATATTGGGTGCAAGGGGGCTGGCACAACCCATCAAGTCAGCTCATATGCTCTGTCCCCAACTCACCTCCCCCTGATACCAACCGTGTGCCCCTGGCCAGCCCAGAGATAACCGGCTGGGGTGTCAGGTAGCTGAACAGGCTGGTGACACCAATGCAGGAGCTGCAAGCTCTGAGTTCCCAACTGATGCCAGGACACCACTGTGACCCCCTGCCCTCACTCACCCCTCCTGGTGAGCTGCTCAGCCAGTGAGGTGCAGACCTGGCCCAAGAGGAGGGTCAGCAGCAGTGCTGCAGGTGTTGACAATGTTGCCAGCCTAGGCAGAGGGACAGCCATCAGCTGGGGCCCAGCCATGTGATGGAAGGAACCTAAGGATCCCCACATTGGGCCTGGGGCCGGAACAGTGCTCCCACCCTCCGTTTCCCCAAGGGACACTTACTTGGGTCATGAGCACGGGTTGCCCACATGGGACATGGCAGGGCTTATGATGCTGCAGTAAATGACAAAAATCATCACCACACAGAGCTGGGGGCCGGCAGCGGGCGCTGTCAGAGCCACAGGGCAGGTCACCAGGGTCCCAGTTGCCCCTGGAGGGGACTGTCCTTCTAGAGGAAGAGCCCAAAGCCCCCTCACCATGATGAGGATGGCTGCAGAGCCAGTGAATAGGCGGCAAAGGCCGGTGTGGGTGGGAAGTAGGGTTCCTTCAGGCCTGTCACTGAGTTCTGTTCTACCTGCAGGGCTGGGACAGCAAACTCTGGATGTGAGCACTCCTGTCAGAGGGGTAATAAATGCTCATCCCAGGGCCTAAGCAGCTGGGTGTCATGACCCTGGGGTGGGGGAAGCCCTCCACCTTGTCCTGCCTGCACAGGGAGCTCTGGAAGTAAGGGAATGAGGTCTAATTCATTTTTGCTTCTGCAGGGCCGTTTCCCCCAGGGCCTGGCTAGGAACCTGTGGATGGATGGATGGATGGATGGATGGATGGATGAAGTTAACAACAAATGTGGGAGAGGCCTGAGTGGCCTGGTGGATGAGTGAGCAGCAGATGGACAGATGGGTGAGTAACTAGACAGGAAAACATTTGGCAAATCTCTATAAATGAGTGCACACGTGGAGGTAGATGGGCAGACTGGTAGATTGACGGACGATGGCTTGGTGGAGGGGGGGCAGATGAAAGCGTAGATGATGGACATAAGGATGGGTGGGTGGATGGAGGAGTAAATAGCACCCAAGTTTGTTCAGTGACTACTAACTGACTGCATCCTGCCATGCAGTGGTTACTGGGTATGTCATGGTGACCAAACTGGGGCGGTGGGTGGCCAGGCTCCAAGTCCCAGCCCCATTTTCCTCCCTGCTCCATTCTTTCCCAGGAAGATGGTGAAGGGAAATTGTTGACCCTTGATTTGGGTGAAGGTGGGTGATGAGAGATTCTCTGAGTGGAGCAGTGCTAACCAGGAGCCTGGCCTGCCCTGATGTGGGGAGGACCTGGGTTATTTCTCCAGAGTAACCTTCTGGCTCTTAGCAGAGCTGGTACCCAAGAAGGATCCAGAAGCTTCCTTCCTGGGGGAGTTTTAAGCCCAGAGATAACTGGCTGGGATGTGGGGTAGCTGGCGCTCACAACACAGGTACCTGTAGCTGGAGGCTCATATTCAGGCCCAGAGGACACCTTCACCGGGTCCCACTCCCAGTTTGCTGCTGCTCTGGTGGGGTAAGGTCAACGGGAGCTAAGACCAGAGGGGACCAGGCTGAAGGCCGGCTGCTTGGGAGCAGAGCTGGAGGCCACAGTGGGAAGGTCTATGGCCTACAGGCGGTGCCACCGTGAGTCTTGGGGTCCTGCTCGGGGACATTCCTTCTCTAGAGTATAAGCTCAGGCCTCAGCTGTGAACCAGAGTTGGTGGTAAGAAGATGCTGGTCAGTCCTTTAGGCTCTGGAAGGGTTGGCAAGCCTACAGGCAGTGCCCAAGGTAGACAGATGTGGCAAGTGCCAGGCAGGCAGGCCGTGTGCTCAGGAGTGTGAGCTGGGGGTATGTATGAGCCTCCTGTGTGTGCCAGGAGGGGCGGGCATTTCAGGAGTGCTGGGTGTGCACTCATGATCACGTGTGAGTGTGGGTGTGCAAAGCTGTCAGTGCTGACTTCTCAAGAGGATCTCCAAGGGCAGCTGGATTTGGGGGTCACTATACTTAAATCTCCAGGGCCCTCACAGCTGGGTTAGACTCAGGCCAGGCCTCAGCCCAGGGGTCAAGCTATGGAGCCAGTGGGGTATCATAAGGGACTTTCAGAAAGTTTAAAGGTCCTTAGTCAGCACCCTCCACCCCTCCACCCTCGCTTTAGCCTACATTCACCAGTGTCAGGTGAGACACAAAAATGAGCATGTTCAGCCCTGGCATCATCCTGTGTACAGAAAGGTTGCTGGTTCAATTCCCAGAAGGGCACATGCCCAGGTTGTGGGCTCAATCCCCGGTAGGGAGCATGCAGGAGGCAGCCAATCAATTTTTCGCTTTCACATGGATATTTCTCTCTCTCTCCCCCTCTCCCTCTCTCTCTAAAAAAATCAATAAAAATAAAAATACACTTTTTAAAAGAGACATATACTTTTTTAAAAAATGAGCAAGTTCACTCATCTTCCTGCTCCTGTCCTTGCTGGCTTCCCACAGGGCAGAGCTGCCCACAGGCCAACTCACTCCCTGACCCCCACCTGGTCCATGATGCTTTCTGATTCCCCCAGACTGGCAGGGCCCCTGTCCTAAGCCTAGCCTGACAGCTTCACGATCAAGAAAGGCACTGCAGAGTGGGGGGCTCACCTCCTGGACACACAGGAGGACATTTTTTCCCAGCCTCCCCTACAACTCCATGTGAGCACGTGACTAGGGGTTGTACAAAGAAATGTGGACAGAAATGAGGCACACTGCCCTAGGGCAGGTCCACAGAAACCTCCTGGGTGACCTCTCACTTGCACTCATTGGTCTGCTCACTGGATGGTGATGCCCCAGGGCAATCTGGGAAGCCATGTGTTGAAGATCTCAGAGCCTGGGTCTCTGAGTGAATGCATGAAGCCAAGACCCCAAAGCTGCCTTCATCTCTACCTGAGGTGAGACATAAGAAAAAAACTTCTAGAGGCAAGCCACTGAGACTTCAGGGTTTTCTGGTACAACAGATGGTATTATCTCAACTACAGGGTGGGGCAAAAGGTATACAGGTGTGAGTATGTGAAACACAGAGTTTATTCTTTGTATTACTATTTATTAATTACTAGAGGCCTGGTGCACAAATTCGTGCACAGGTGGGGTCCCTCGGCCTGGCCAGCAATTGGGGCTGATTGGGGCCTTCTTGCCCAGTCCCAATCAGGGGGCCGGCCGGAGGTAGGGACCATGGGAAGTTGGTCGGCCGCAGGTTGACTGCAGGTTGACTGTGGGAGCACACTGACAACCAGGGGGCAGCTCCTGCATTGAGCATCTGCTCCCTGGTGGTCAGTATGTGTCATAGCAACTGGTTGACTGGTTGTTTGGTCGACCAGTCGTAATGGTTGCATAGGCTTTTACATATAGATATTGTCTTATTTTCCATAAAAAAGCAACTGTAAAGCTACTTTTGCCCCACCCTGTAATACTGGCTCTTGATTGAAGTCACTTGAGGTCCAGGGCCCAGCTGAGACCCCCTCTCTCCCCAGTCATCTTATCTTCCCTGTGTGCTGCAGAAGGGGAGGGACAGCAGGAGGTTGGGGAGATGCTGGAGACCTGGGACCTGCCCATGCAGTTCTTCAGTTTCCAGAGCCTGGGCCCCCGGGCCAAGGGAGAAGGCCAGAGGACCTCAAACCACTGCCCCACAAAGCCTTGTGCCTGCACCTCATGCCATGAATTCTGCAAGGAAAGTGCTGCTGGGGCAGAGTCTTCACAGGCCACCAGCCTCCCTGACCAGTCCTCAGGATGAGATCAAGGTTCCTGACCAAGCCCTAGGTCCTGGGTCCCATCCCCTGCTCTGAGTCACCTGAGAGTCAGGAGTAAGGACCACAGGTGCCCACTCATGTCAGCCGGGAGCATTCTCTGCAGGGTTGGGAATCAGGCCAGCTGCCACCTGGTCCTGGTGCCACAGGTGCTCCGCCAGGGCATTGAGCACATGGGCAATGTCAGCCAGCCCAGCCCGCCCATCCAGCGTGCGCCCATCTGCCAGCCGCCGCCCTGGCACACTCTTCACCCGCAGGAGGGGCAGTTCCCAGGTCTGCCGGAAGGCTGTGAGGTCACGCTCAGGCACATCCGTGTGCATGTACTGGTCAAACCTGGAGGAGGGTTAAGGAGCCTGGCCGGGTGACACTGCTAACCATCCCATCACACCCAGCCTCTCCCTCCCCCCTGGAGCCCCACACCCAGGGTCTGAGGGAAACCCTGCTGCAGCCTTTAATAAAGCCTATGGAGCTGGACCCACAGCTGGGCAGAGGTAGGCTGCATGTCTTGCCAGGTGTGGCCTCTGACAGTCCTAGAGGTCACCCAAAGGATACTTGGAGCCAACGACTATCCTGACGACACCAGGGGCCTCGCCTGCTATGCGGGTCAGCTGTCCAGGGAGGTCTTCGAAGGAGGCACGGTCGGTGAAAGAGAAGAGGAAGAGGAAGGCGTCCGTCTTCTCCTTGCAAGCCTGGGGATGGAGAGGCTCGCTCAAGGCTGTACCCTGGGACCAGAACCCTCCTGTCCGCTGCAGGGCCCTGAGAAGTCTCAGCACAACCCCTCGTTTCACAGACTGGGAAACTGAGGCCCGAGCAGTGAGTGGCTGGGATCCAGTCCCCAGCGCCAGTTCAGAGCTCTCCCAGCAGGGGCAGCACCCTCAGCCCATTCAAGCCCAATTCTGGCTCCTGCAAACCAAGCAGGCCAGGCTAGAGGCCCACCTGGGACAACCAGCCCCGCCAGGACCCACCCAGGCCCACCTGCCTGCTCACCGGCAGCATGTGGTCGAACTTTTTGAGCGCAGACTCCCCGCAGTCCCAGAACTCAAAGCGGAACATGACAACACGCTCACTGACCTGCAGCTTGGCAGGCCAAAATACCACGGTGGTCTGGATGCCTGGGGAGGGAGAGGCAGAGGTGGAGAGAGGTCGGGGGCCAGGAAGGAACTGGAAGAACACGTCCCTGCCCTCGAGGGTCCAAGTCTGATGGGGAAAGCACAGTCCCCGGCCCGGGAGAATTCTGTCTGAGGGAAACCGACCTGCCCTGGAGGAGCCTCCCGTCTACCAGGCAGATAGAGCCCTCGACCCAGCAGCCATGTGACAACCAAGTTTCACTCATAGGTACAAGGGGACCCAAAGCTCCCAGGACACTGGAGGGTGTTGGAATGTGATGGTCAATCAGCATCCAATGGAAGGAAGCAAGAAAAGCTTAGTGTTTTCTGAGCACTTGCCTTGCGCCACCTCAGTGCTAGGCATGTTACCACCACTATCTCTAGTACCAACCTCCCAACAACCCCGTGGGATGGATACTATTATCCCTGTTGGACAGAGGAGCCAATGTAGCTCAGAGAGGTGAGTGACTTTCCAAGGCTGCAGAGTAAATGAGGGGCTGGTTCAAATCCCAGATTGTGAGCTCCAGGGACAGTCTTTTCTCCACCCAAGGATGGACTCACCAGTGGTCTCATGGTGTGCCACGGGCACCTCCAGGCCAGCGAGCTTGGCCACCAGCGCCGTCTTGCCCACACCACTCTTCCCAGACACGAAGATCTTGTAGCTGGCCGTGTCAATGGCCACAGCTGGGGGCAGCACTGGTCGCTCGAGCAGCCCTGGGGCAAGAAGGGAGCCATGATGTGCGGTCAGGTGGTCCCACCCAGCGCCTTGCCCCATCAGACCCTGGGTGGGACAACTTCCTCTCTAAGGGCTTTTTCAGAACCTGTGGTTCTCTGTACTCATTACCGAGGCCTGGGACACAAGCAGCATTCCTGGGTAAGCTCTGCTGAGAACACTGCTCTGTGAGCTGGGCCAAGCCCACTCCAAACAGCACCAAATTATGTTTTTAAGTTTGACGCATGAGATGGTTTGTATTGATATTATTATCACGTCCTAGATTTCTCACATGTAAAGGCAAGGGGTTTCATAATTCTTTTCTCAGTAGAGAAATATCAGCAAAAGCATTCTCAATTACTACAAATAAACTCCTTACAGTTAATATATCAAGATCTTTATAATTTTTTAAATTGACTTTAGAGAGCGGAAGGAAGAGAGAGAGAGAGAGAGAGAGAGAGAGAGAGAGAGAGAGAAACGTGGATGCGAGAGACATCGATCAGTTGCCTCCTGTGCACACCTTGACTGGGGATCAAACCCACAACCTGGGAATGTGCCCTGACTGGGAATCAAACCCACCACTTTTTGGTGTGTGGGATGACACTCCAACCAACTGAGCCACATCAGTCAGGGCTATGCATGTTTTTAATTTAAAACTTGCAAAATAAAAAAGTCTAAAATGATGCTACATCGATAGGCACAGGACCTCAGAGTCCTCCGTGGCAGGATGCCCTCGCATTCTCTGGTTTGAAGCTTTCTGGGGCTCTGTCTCCCCTGGTCAGAGTTGGACTCTCACAGCCGATGCCAGGCCCTTCTGCTGGCCTGTCAGCCCGGCCCCGCCTGGGGAGTTGGCTTCATCCTGGGGAACAGGAGTGTCTTATCCGGGAGCGAGCAGGATATGAAAGAGGCTTGTGTCTCCTCGCTAGTCTGAACACGTCTGTGAGATGTGCTGCGGAGAAGGTGAAACCGGAGTCTGCTGTGTCAAGTGCCCAGCAGAGGGCCTGGCACGGGGTGAGGGCTCAATCAACAGCCTCTCTGGTGACTGTAGTTTCTGGCAGGGTTTCGCCTGTTTCCATGATCCTGGCTCTGATGGTGGAATTAGCTCTAAGGCGAGTTCGGGGTGAGGGCCCCAGGGATAGACCAGAGGCCCCAAGGCTGAGGAATGCAGTGCCAAAGGCCCTCACTGCCCTGCTTCTCTGCGCCCCCCCTCCCCAGGTGACACTGTTCTCCGTAAGGGACGGCAAGTGACAGTCTGGGGGGGTGGGGGAGGGGAAGGGGTTACTTACCAAACACCCGCCGGCGGTTCTTGCGCAGGATGCAGGTCAGGCACTCCTTGCCCTCGGCGCTTTCGTGCCAGTCGGGGACAATCACTGAGCCAGGGGCGGGTGGTCTGGCCATGGCTGGGCACCGGGACGGGGTGGGAGATGGCAGAATGCTGAGGGCAGGGGAAGGGAGAGGGTTACTGTCCCAAGCTGGACCTATGAGCCCTCTTCACCTGCCCCCTGGCTCCGCGGAGTCCTAGCTCCCTCCTCGGGTGGTGGAGCGGCGTGGAGCCCCACCGTTCTTATTACCCCGTTAGCATCTTTCGAGTCTACGCTCCCGTCACTGTCCTGGGGGGTTACCCATCCCCCTCTACCTCGTATTACCCAGAAAGTGTAATTCCGTAGTCCCTTCTAGCCCGTATTTCTCCCTGGGGGCAGCCATCCCAATTATTGCCCCGAGGGCATTTACACAGCTCCTTCCTCCCTGGTCACCTGGAGAGGTCACACCGTCCAGCTTCTCCTCTGCCTCCTCGATACCGACTTCCGGGGCCCCCAGCCCTCACCATCGGCGGTCCCCGCGCGCCCCTTTAAAAGTCCTTCCCACGCTCCTGCTCCCCCTCCAGCCGCCCAGTCCGCTCGGCCTGCTTCTGCGGGGCCGCAATCCTCTTGGCGTTGGTGAGCGCCACCAGGCCAGGTCCGGGTGCAAGAGGCGCATGTGCGGAGGGTGTTGCCATGACGACGCGGGGGGCGGAGTTGGGTTGCCTGCTTCGGGGCGGGGCTGGAGGATTGGTCTCTCCTACGTTGGTGGCTACCGCCGCTCAGTGACATCCTCTGACCATGGGTCCTCTTCGTTGCTGAGTCGGAGCCCTCGTTTTTCCTCTGAAACGTAATCAAATCCCCCTTCTGCAGGAGGAGAGGGCCCACTGCCTCTCCGTGCCGGTTCCCTCTTCTATAGAGTGGAGGTGAAATACTATTTCCTCCTAGGATTCTTTACAACAGTGCCCTGCCCACAGCAGTGCTCAGTATTATTATTATCATCACTGTGTTAATCCTGCTCTGCAGGGCCCCAGATGAGTTCAACACCGCTGCCTTCACAGTGGGGAAAAAGCAGCTCAGGGAGATCGAAGGACTTGCTCAAGGTCTTAAAAATGAGTCAGAGGCCCACTGTCCACTGTGATTGTACCTTCCAGTCAGTTCTCTCTCTCTCTCTCTCTCTCTCTCTCTCTCTCTCTCTCTCTTTCTTTCTCTCTTTTCTTTCTTTCTTTCTTTCTTTCTTTCTCTTTCTTTTTGATACATTTTTATTGATTTCGGAGAGGAAGAGAGAGATAGAAACATCAATGATGACAGAGAATCATTGATCAGCTGCCTCCTGCACGCCTCACACTGAGGATCAAGCCGGCAACCCGGCATGTGCCCCAACCTGGAATGGAACTGCGACCTCTTGGTTCATAGGTCGACGCTCAACCACTGAGTCACACCGGCCAGGCTCTTCCAGTCATTTATTGATCAATTCACTCCATTCATTCAACAATAATTACTGTGCGCCTACTATGTGCTCAGCCTGGTCTAACTGCTGGGAATACATTGGCGAAGAAGTCCCTGCCCTCCTAGAGCCGAGTTTCGGCACTGAGGCCATGAACCGCTGGCCTGCTACCCAAAGGCGTGTGCTCAGTTAAATGCCTGTTGGCTGGACAGGATGCAGGTGGGGCATTACTGAGAGGCTGTCTATTACACTTAATTTTTCCCAGTGTCCTCTTGCAGTGCCTTCAGGTAGGGCAAATCCCTGTTATGTAAGGAGTAACCTATGAGTCTTTACTGAAGGCCAACAGAGGTTGCCTCATTTAATTCTATAGAGAAACCTGTGTAGGAAATATTTTTTTTTTTTAAATATATTTTATTGATTTTTTACAGAGAGGAAGGGAGAGAGATAGAGAGTTAGAAACATCGATGAGAGAGAAACATCCATCAGCTGCCTCCTGCACATCTCCCACTGGGGATGTGCCCGCAACCCAGGTACATGCCCTTGACCGGAATCGAACCTGAGACCCTTCGGTCCGCAGGCCGACGCTCTATCCACTGAGCCAAACCGGTTTCGGCCCTGTGTAGGAAATATTATTCCTCTTTTCTTTCACAGACAAGGAAGCTCAGAAACTACACGATTGTCTGAGGCCACACCACACAGGTGGTCAGTGGAAAACCAGACTCAGAAGCCAGGGTTTGAGGACTCAGAAGTACTAGCATGTACCTTTTCTGCCAGAGTGGACCTTATGTTTTTAAAACTTTGCCCCAGCCACTGGAGGACGGCTCCTAGTAAAGCTGGAAGCAGCCAGAGGACCGAAACCCACAAATCATGGAGGCCCATTATATCCAAGAGGGTGGAGGGGACGAGGAGGTGTAAGGCAGGGCACTTCCTTCACCTGCTTCCGCTGCAGCTAGGCAGAGATACCACACATGCATAACCACTCCTACAGGATTCTGTGCTTGAAACTTGCCCACACTCCCCGGTCGCTCAGTGCCCCTTCCTGCAGTCCTTACGGGATTTGCCGGGAGGCAGGTTATTCACAGCCATCGTCTCTCCACGTGCCAGGGCTCAGAGCTGACTTACCTCTGGGTTTCCAGACTCCACATCCAGTCCTGTGCTCGCTGGCCTCATGGTGGAGGGCTCAGGGAGAGTGTGAGGAAATGGAGCAACTTGGCAGAATGAACTCACCAGTTAACCAGGAGGCCAGAGAAGATGTGAGGTCTTCACGCACAGAGAGGGAGGCTGGTGGTCAGAGGAGCTGGTGGCCAGAGGGTTAGCTTTTGGAATCAGTCTTCACCGCCCTCAGGAGCTCATGGGGCACCAGGAGCCCATTCCAAACATGGATTCTTGGGCTCCATCCCCCAGATTCTGCTTTGAGGCGTTCGATGAGTCTGTGAGCCGCACCTGTAAGGAGAGCGTTGGGCAGTCGGGGAAGTTAAGCTCTGTATCCATCTGCTTGAGCTGCCATAGCAGATTACCACAGACTGGGGGGCTTACACAACAGAAATTTATCTTCTCACAGTTCTGGCAGCTAGACGTCCAAAATCAAGGTGCCCCAGGGTTGGTTTCGGGTGAGCCTCTCTGCCTGGCTTGCGGGAGGCTGCCCTCTCCCTGTGTCTGCATGCACTCTTGGTGTCTCTTCCTTTTTTTTAAAAAATATATTTTATTGATTTTTTACAGAGAGGAAGGGAGTGAGACAGTCAGAAACATCGATGAGAGAGAAACGTCGATCAGCCGCCTCCTGCACACTCCTACTGGGCATGTGCCCACAACCCAGGTACATGCCCTTGACCGGAATCGAACCCGGGACCTTTCAGTCCGCAGGCCGACGCTCTATCCACTGAGCCAAACCGGTTTTGGCTCTTCCTTTTTTTATAAGGACACCGGTGATAGCAGACTAGGGCCCCACAATTATGACCTCATTTAACTTTATCTTCTTGAAGACCCTATCTCAAATAAGTCATATGGGGGGCCCTATCTGACTTAGGGCTTTAACATATAGATTTGGTGTGTGTGTGGGGGGGGTGGTACACAAGTCAGTCCATGATAGAGTCCACAGACCTAATTTAGATAAACACTGCTGCTGGGGACAGGAAGCCAGACAGCAATTGGCACCTGGGAGTGAGGTGGTTAGAATTGCATTTCAGAAGGAAGCTTGTGAACCATCTTGGTCTAGTGAGTTCCCCTCTCCATTGATTTTTAGAGAAAGTAGAAGGGAGAGGGGAACGAGGGAGAGAGAGAGGAGAAATGGGGAGAAAGAGAGAGTGAGTGAGAGAGAAACATTGATGTGAGAGAGATATATCCATTGATTGCCTCTCACATGCACTCGGACCCAGGCCTGGGATTAACCTGCAACCCAGGTTCATGCCCTTGACAGGGAATTGAACCCAAGACCTTTCAGTGCGGGGGGTGGGGGGTGGGGGGGGGGTAGGAGGACACACTAACCACTGAGCAATGCCAGCCAGGGCCCCTGGCCTTTTTCTGTTCCTTTAGGGCAGGAGTGGGGAACACCCTTATAAAGTTCACGAAATCATTTCATCTGGCCCTGCCAACGCATTAGGAGTGAGTTAATTAAATGTTTGACCAAACATAGCAGGCTAATGTTTAAGTTGATAGTTTTGTATGGCCCGAGAACAATGTTATAAATATCCAAATGGCCCTTGGCAGAAAAAAGGTTCCCCATCCCTGCTTTAGGGCTTCTGCATTGCAGTTTCCAACCCCTGGAGCTCTCTGCACCTCCCCCAGGAGCTCACATGGACGCTGCTTCTCCCACTCAGGTCTCGGGGTGAATGTCACCTGCACAGAGAGGCCTTCCCTCTCCACTGCTCAAGGATTTGCCCTGGGACCCCAGGCTCACTCTTTCATATTATCCTGTTCTTGGTCCTGAAATTTAAAAATGTATCATCTGTCTCTTTCACCGAGGGCATAAGCTCCGTGAGGCTCGCCTCATCATTTTGTTGTTATATCCCTGTACTAGTTTCCTAGAGCTGCAGTAACAAAGTACTACAAGGTGGGCGGCCTCAACATTTAGTTCTGGAGGTTAAAATTGGAGATCAAGGCATTGGCAGAGTTGATTCCTTCCGCAGGCTGTGAGGGAAGCTCTGTCCCAGGCCTCTCTCTCTGGCTTGCCTGTGGCCATCTTCTCTGTGTCTTCACATGGCCTTCCCTCGGTATGAGTCCATGTCCATATTTCCTCTTCTTATGAGGAGAGCAGTCACATTGGTTTAGAGCCCACTCTAATGACCTCATTTTACTTTAATCATCTCAGTAATGATCCTAGTCATGAATATAATCACATTTTGAGGTACTGGGGGTTAGCATTTCCACAAATGAACTTTTCAGGGGCATAATTCAGCCCATAATAATCCCTACTAACCTAGAAATATGTCTGAAATATAGTAAAAACTTAATAAAAATGTGTTGACTGACAACTGGCTGTGGCTCCAGCTTGGAGAATGGCCTGAAGAGGGTGAGCCTGGGAGGACAGTGGGAAGCAGGGCGAACATTCCAGGCATGAGTGGATTAGGACATGTATTTGTCAGATATTCCTGAGCACGCGTGCCTGGCCAGACACTGGGAGGAAGTAGTGAGATACAGACCTTGCCCTTGGGCATGCCACACTTGGGAATAAAGTCAAAGAACCAGGCAACTCCACTTAGAAGCGGGGCCGATTAAAAATGTCCAGATTCCATTTTTAAATACAGGATTTGGAGATCCTATATTTCATGCCCAGGGAGTTCTTTTGAGGCTGCAATATGCCAGGCCCAGGATCACAGCGTTTGTGTCCTGGACCTGGACAGCCTCGTGTGTCTGTCACTCCCCTGCTTCAAAGCCTCTGAGCGCTTCCCACTGCACCTAGAGTCACGCCTGTGTGTCTCGGTACACGCTCAGGGCATGCATGCTGAGAATGAGCAAGCCCCAGGGTGGTCCTACGCTCTCCTGGTCTTCCTATGGGGGGGGGGGGTGGCAACCCAGACGCTAGGCAACGGGCCAGGAGCTTCCTTCTTCCTCCCAGGCTTCTGTCTGGTAAGGCATGGCCCTCAGTCCTCCTTCTCTTCTCTGCAGGGGGTAAGTAGACAAGCTCCGTGTGGGGCACGACATACTCCACCAGCCTCTTAGACATTTACTTAAAACAGCTTGGCTTTGTGTATGCGGACAGGGCCTGGACCCAGAGCCCAGGCCCGTGGGGAAAACACTGGCTTTCCCACAGGTGGGGGCTGGGGCAGAGAAGGCTGGCAGACCAGCCTGGCAGTGGTGCTCAGATGCACAGCAGATGCCAGAGAAGGGGTCCTACCCCGGCTTTACCAATAGAGGTCAGGGGAAAATGGGCATTTTTCTCCTCCAGTACATTGTTTCCTTCTCAAGGTTGCCTCTAGCAGAGCACCCAAGACTCAAATTCTTTCACAGGGTGCCCCCAGGTGGTTTTTTGAGGAATAACACCCACTTCATAAACTAACAATTATTGCTGGTTCCAGCTAAAATGCTAACCTGTGAGGCTGGCAGCATCATTGACTCAGAGGTGGTCAAAGTGACAGGGCCAGCTTTCGAACCAAGGTCTTTCCTGGTCAAAAGTCTGTGTGCCCTTTTCCCTGTCCTGCATCCTTTCTAGGAAGTCCTTTCAGAGTCCACAGAACGTCTCAAGGGTTGAAAGAGTGGTCCCTTGGTCCCATTCTTTTTTTTTTTTTTTATTTCAGAGAAGAAGGAGGGAGAGATAGAAACATCAATGACGACGGGAGAATCATTGATTGGGCTACCTCCTGCATGCCCACCGGGGACTGAGCCCACAACCTGGGCATATTCCCTGACTGGGAATCGAACCATGACCTCCTGGATCACTGAACCACGCTGGCCAGGCTGGTCCTGTTCTTGATCTGATGCATAAATCACCTGTCATCCCCTCGCATAGAAGTTATCACTCCCTGATTGAACACTTCCAGCAATGGGGAAATCATTGCCTTGCAAAGAACCCACAAGAATGCTGAACTGCTTTTGTCGGTGCATTGTAGAGGAGTGGGTAGGAAGTTATGGCCATAGAGAACCGAAGGCAGACCTCAGCTGGGGATGCTCCCCTCTGCCTGGAGGAGGCGAGAAGGCACAGCAGAGCAAGGGTAAACCCCAATCAAGTGTGGCAGCACGATAAGCCGGCCAACCTGCAGGATGTCGAGGCGATGCCTCCTGTCCTGCCTGGACCTGAGGGTGCTCAAAGCCTGGTCTTTCCCAGGTTCCCTGGGTTAGGATGTGAGGCAGAGTCTCAGGTTGAAGAGCCGGCTCAGGGTAGTGACATGTGCAAGGCCTTGGTCCCGTCAGAGTCAGTGAGTCCTGCACAGCCTCCCACAGAGCCAGCTGGAGAGGAGCTGCAAAGACCCGAGGAGAAAGGACAGTCTGGCGCTGCCCTTTCCCTAGCTAGATGCTGTAACTTAGACCCACATGCATGGGAGTGGCCAGGGAGTGCAGTGCTAGGTCTGCAAGGCCTTGGGTGAGTCATGGATCTTCTCTGAGCTGTATTCTTGACATTAAGGTTTCCACCCAAATCAGCAAGTTCCTTCTTCTCTGCTCCCACACATCCTCTGACCTGCAGCCAATCACGTTGCTGTTTTCCCGTTCTGATCTCCTTCAGAACAGAAACATGCTCATCAGTGGTCAGGAGCATGGCCTCTGGCACGGGCAGTCTGTGTTCGGATGCTGTCAGGGAGCCATACAGGACTGACCTCTGGGCTGGGCATGTGGAGTCTTCCCCAGGCACCGATGTTTCGTCCTTCCCAGGACCACCCATCATCACTGGCACCCTATGCACTGCCTCCTCTACAACAGCCCATAGACTGGCGATCCAGACAATGCTTGAATTCCTCCAGTGATGCCAAACTGGTTCCACCTGTTACACAGAGCTCTGACTGTAACAGTTCTTCCCACTGACCCTGACATCTCTTTTCTAGAGCTTCCAGCCCCTTGACCTTGTACAGCCCAACCCTTCCTCAAGGGCAACTGTGGAAGCATTCGAAACTATCATTTACCCCCATCACCACCAACTCAGTAGCTGTCAGCACATGGTGCGGGGCCCTCTGCACCCAAGGCCCTCCCTCACGTCACAGTCTAGTTTGCTGTGTGCCTCAAAGCATGGTGAACAGCAGAGACAGCATCGGACCACATGCTGTTAGAAATGGGAGTTTCATATCGCAGCCTGGGACAAGAGCTGTAGGCCTAGAGCAGTGGTTCTCAACCTTGGCTGCACATTAGAATCACCCGGGAATCTTTTTAAAATCCTGATTTCTGGGCCTCATCCTCCGGAAAATTCCTGTTTCCTTTGTTATGGGGGGGGGGCCACAACATTAGTAACAAAGGAACAGAATTTCCGGAGGATGAGGCCCAGAAATCAGGATTTTAAAAAGATTCCCGGGTGATCCTAATACGCAGCCAAGGTTGAGAACCACTGGCCTAGAGCCTGAGCCTGGGACAGGTTGATGTTCAGTATGTACTGAATGAAGAGAAAGCACTTGGCACAAAGACCCAGGGATATAAGGAATTGGCACATACTCAGCAAATGGCTTCAGGGCTGTAGCCATCTGCTTTTATGGTGTCTGGCTCCTCCCAGGCCCCCACACAGGTGGGCACACTCATGTCATCAGCCCCTAACTGATACTTCCAGATTGGGAGCTAACTAAATGTGCCTTTAAATCCAGGCAGAAGAATGTGCTGGAGGCCAAATGTGACTGGCAACCCAAAGAATAAGTCTAAAAGGGAGATTAAACAACTGAGACAATTCTGACCTGATTTATGGCAACAGCTGCTACTTACTGCTCTCGAGAAGTAAAAACCTCTGAGGTTCTCATGACATCTAAAGGATGACCCAGACAACTGTGGACACACATAATCCATAGCACAGGCATGCTAACAATGGACACACTGGGCTCTGCTTTTCCTTCAAGAGCTAACGATAAGTAAGAGCCACCATTTTTTGAGCAGCTGCTATGTGCCAGGCACTGTGCTAGTGTTTTTCACATCCAACTTCAGTTAATACTCATGATCCTATAACAGTGGTTCTCAACCTTGGCTGCACATTAGAATGACCTGGGAATCTTTTTAAAATCCTGATTTCTGGGCCTCATCCTCCGGAAATTCTGTTCCTTTGTTACTAATGTTGTGGCCCCATCCCATAACAAAGAAACAGAATTTCCGAGGACGAGGCCCAGAAATCAGGATTTTAAAAAGATTCCCAGGTGATTCTAATGTGGAGCCAAGGTTGAGAACCACTGTCCTATAAAATAGAAACTATGTTCATGGGTAAGAAAAGTTGCATCCAAGGCTGTCGTAAATAGGGGAAGGCAGGGAGTAGAGCCCAGGCCTGCAGGGCTTCTGGCCTGCGTTCCCAACCACCACTTGCTATGCTATTTCAAGACCCTGGAGCCTTGTGTCCCCATCTTTGCTTAGGCCATTGACGGTGTAGATGTCAACCTGGCCCCTGGGTCTCTGCTTCAAGCTCATCACCTCTCTTGGGTCTCCACTGCCCGGTACTGAGGGTCTGAAACACCGAGTCCTTCAAGGCTGACTGAGAGCTGCTTTAGCATTCAACGACCTTGTCCTCAGGGAGGAGCAACTCTCCACCTCTACCCCCAAACACAACCTTCCTGAAGCAGAGAGAGCTTTCCAACTACTTTGCTTCCAACTTTAATTTCTAACCTCAATTGCTTCCATTCACAGTTTTGTTTCTTTTCTACCAATAAAACAGTTAAGACAATTCTGTCCATTTTGTTTTATTTGTTAAATTGCTAAAAAGTCATCAGGGAAGACAACAAAAAAATGAAATTGACAGTGATTTAAATATCAATGAAATCAAATCCACTTTTCATTCCTACACCATTATGCGCCTAAAATGAGCATCTCAGGATAGGCCACCCCGGACCCCTGAGTTGTATGGGAAACATCACTCAGCACCAGCTTTGCCAGGGCACACAGGGGGGTGCGCTGACATAAACCCTGGTTGGTGGGAGGGGAGCTGAGCAAGGAGAGAGAGTACAGATGGAGGCAAAGCCTCAGGATTGTTCTCACTTGACAATGATCATGGTGAGGGAGCCACTTACTGGTGACCATGCAGAACATGCCTTCTGCAGTCTGTGGGAGGCTGCACAGGACCCAGGCCTCAGAATTCAGCTTTCTTGCCCCCGGATGTGTTCGGATCCTCCCCACTGACTTGTGTGCTGGTAAGAGACCACAGATAATGCAAAGCAGAGCACATCACCATGCCAGGATCACCACAGGGACAAGGACAGACAGACAACCCAACCAGGAATATCACTTTTAAGGGGAAGGAAAGAAGCAAAGCAGAAGGAAACCCAGAAAGATAGCATGAGATGGAAGGGAAACATCCCTTTGTTCTCCATCAGCTGGTGGCTTTCTGTCCTCCAAAGCCAAGATTTCTTGTTGGTTTTCTTTCCTCCCCTTGTTTCTTTATTTTAAAGAGTTCCAACTCAGTTCCTAGGATAGTTCATGGTTTCAGCTCTTGATATAAAACTCAAACATTAAAATAAAATCAATCCAGAAGGGTTGAAAGGAGGGCAAGCCCAAGATGGCCTTACAACTAAATTTAAGCTTGTTTCGACACCTATTTGTGCATCCAAAATGTGGGGTAGGTGGGGACTGTGGAGCCCACCACCCAAGTGTACAACATGAACAAAAAGACAGAGCCCCCTCTACTGCCCAGACTGCAGAATGAGAAAACAGGAAGCTCTGTCCACAAGGGTAAGAGACTAAAATTCCCACTGAGGGCAACAAGGTGGTGGGAGGTCAATCTGACACAGGGGCTCTCAAAGGCACACTTGCAGGAATGGAAGGGGTTAAAGCTTCAAGTAGAAACAAAATGTACTTTAAATACTTAAATACTGATAAATATTTGCTTTAGGTGCTCCTGAGGGTTAAAAAAAAATACGTTGTCTCATTTTTCTCAGTGACTTTTAAGACAAAAATTGGCCTCATATCAAAACCAGAGTTGTGGTTGAACCTGGTCTGACTGAAGCATCGCGGTGCTGCAGAGACGGCCACCTCAGCTGAGTGCCTGCAGTTCCAGCACGGGTGGCTTTGCCTTGACTGTGCGGAGCCGCCCTCCCAAGGTTCACGCCCACACTGCCCAGGAGTCACCAAGACAGACACCACTGGGTGGAGACGAGGCAGATTTTTTGTAAAGGGCTGTAAACGGACAGTCTGGTTCCAAGTGGTGTGGGTAATACTGGGATGCCAGGGAGTTCTGAGGAGCTGGGTTACTTTCTGAAGGGATCCTCTCTGTTACCTGCCTACTTGGGGAAAGCAGGAGGCATCAACAAGTTAACAGTTGGCTTAGGAAGGCCACAGGACAAAGGGAAAGATTACAGAGTTGGAATCTGCACTTTCAGGCTTCCAAATACTTTATATTTAAATAGAACTGCGTTTGGAGGCACTGTCCATGCACAAGTGCAATGTCATAAACATGGTTCAGCAACATCAATAATGCCAAAATGGCTAATCTTCTAGGCTAGCTTTCTCTTGCGAGTAAAGACCCCCCCATGATCTAACAGTCTTTGCCAAAGAAGGACCGGCAGCAGCCCAAAGCAGGGAGTCTGGAAAGCTAAGTGCTGAGCTGTGAGCAGCTGGACACCATAGTTAGTAGGCACATGGTAGTTCCCTCACCCAAGGGAGCACATAGAGCAGTTTCTGAAACACACATCCCTCCCTGTGAGCTGCCCCTTTCCTGGGCTTGGCACCAGGGGGACTTTCCCACCAAGACCACATTGTAAAAGCTGATGGTGAGGGAAAAGGACTCAACATGATGTAACAGGAGAAAACATACATATCAGACAGCCTGCTGAGTGCTGGCTGAAAGCCAGGACCCAGGGCCAGCTGCAGCAGGCTTGTGCTTGGGAAATGTGAACAAGAAAAAGGGGAGAGTGGGGATGGGAAATGCAATGTTTTGAAATTTAAATCCTAAAGACAAAATAAAAATCCTCTTTCCATTGATGAGAAATCACATACACAAAAAATTAAAATCCATATTTAAGTGGTTCCAATGTGCCCAGGCCATAGTTTTAGAGACCATGTATCACCAAAGGTGGTTGCATCTTATCTCAGAAATGACATGAAAGTAAAAAGCCAAGCCTTGTCTGGGTGACACATGAATGAGACAATCACAAAGGAGCTGCTTCCAAGGTCAGGCATACTTCAAAGAGGTCAAGCACACGTCATTCAACCCAATCACCGGTTGATAGCCAGGCAGAAAATGCATGTCACAACAAGGGCAAAATAATTTCTAGAAGGAACTGTTACTGGGATTCCCTCTCAGGATCAATTTCCACATTTTATAAATATGGACGGATGGGCCCACTGTGCTTTGGAAGTAAAAAGAAGCTCATAAGGAAAAACAGTCTATTCTGATGCTTCAAGTATCTCTCACGATACTGGCATTTGGAATTCTCTACTGGCCCCTTAGTGACACCAGAGAAAGTGTTCCAGAAATTTCTAAGATATTTCTCTGGGCACTTGAGCTTTATAAAAGAAAACAAAAAAATGAGAAAGGTTTTAGGACATTAAAAAATCTGCCTATGAAAAAAAGGTGGGAGAAGAAAAGGCAGCTTCTGAAGATCAAGTTTTAAAGGAAGGAAAAGGAGAACAAATGTGGTTTTTGGCAACTTGCAACCAAATGTGATTGTCAGGGTATTCCATAAAATCAGACACCAAAATGTTTTCTGAGACACGGAGGGAGCACTCAGAAGACCAATGGATACTAGGTGGACAGGTGTCGCTGCACACACATTGTTTCACGATGGTCCGGGCACATGGAACGTGGAACAAAATCCCTCGCTGGGTAACTGCCCTCCGTCACAAAGGGCAGAATGGGGCCAGCCTTAGGGCATTACTGCAGAGAGGTTTTCACAGGTCCTCTGTGGTTTTAAGAGAAGGGGAGAACACTTTTCTACAGGTTTTTCTTACCCTGCCAGCACCTGAAGCACGCGAATCTGAACCGCTACCTGTGCATCCTGCCCTTCTTTTTCTAACTCTGAGAAGGCCACATAAAGATTTACAGGGGGCTCTTCAGTTTCTTGAGGAAATTTCTGATATTAGTCTGTTCCCTAAATTCTTGGTCTAGTTATCAGCAAAGTAGAAAAGGCAGCACAGCCTCTGCTAAAACACAGCAACAATTTTATCTGAACCAGGACGGAGATCTCTCCCTCTTTGTAAACAGAGTTGGCTATATAATATACATTTATATATATATTTTTTCTTAATGGAGATTTGATCCCAGCCTGGAGTGCGTGAGGTTGGAAATTGGGGTTTTGGTTTATGGGAGTCATTTTGTCCTTTGTTTTCCTAATTCTCAGTCCAAATGCTTGCCTGCTGGAAAATTCCAAATTAAAAGCCACAGAAAGGGGAAGGGGTTTAGAACATTATCTCTTTGCTCGCACAAAGTACAAGGCGTTTGTTTTTGGATAGTACTTCACATTCTGTTTCTTGTCCATCAGTCCTCCAAATATGATGAGCTCACCCCGGCCTTGTACCACTGTATGCAGGCTGGTTTCAGGAGGTCCGACCACAGAACTGCTATTAAATACTTTCCATTTGACCCGCCCCTTCTCCTTGGTGTCTTTAATGTCCAGCACATACATCTGCATGGGCTTGCAGTTCATACTCTGGTACAAGGGTTTGCCAACATTGAGGGACTGTGGAGGGTGGTGGCCCAGGCGGCGGGCAATGGGAGGTAAGGAATGTCCATCTCCTTGGGCTGGCCCTGGCCGGGGAACGGGCACCGTTTCTCCACTGCTCAGGTTCTGACTCCCAGGGGAGCCTGGAGAAGATCCCAGAGGAGGACTTAGTGCTGCAGAGGCTGAGGGGCCCTTGGACGACATTGCTTTGATGGCTTCTAGGCTCCGGCGCAGGGCACCTGGGGAGACAGCTCCTGCAAGGGCGCTGGCCACATGTGGTGGGGTATGCACACCGTTCGTCTGTTCAGGAAGGTGTCTCATGCTTCCCCCAACTGTCCTGTTGTCCACACCATCCATGTGATTGCTACTAGAAGCAGGTTTCAGGTCCCAATTCAGCTCTATTGATCCTAATCTCAGATCTTTCTGATCTGGTAGTGATCCTCGTCGAGGAGCCAAAGAAAGTCCCATTTTTAGGTCATATCCTTCGGTGGTAGATGGAGTGCTAGGAGATATGGCCTGTACAGGGCTGTCCAAGGAAGAGCCACCTACAGCTGCTGTTCCTGGAGATAAACTCCCACCATTGAGGACAGGAGAGCCATCTCCTCTGGCTGGGGAAAGGCTCCCTTCCCGGGAACTTGAGGGGGTCTGCCTCTGAGCTCTGGGCCTCAGTGTTCCCCAGCGGCCGTTAACACACGGAGCTTCATCCATACTCCTTACTGGAGACTGAGAGCGGTACTCTCGGGTTTCAGGAACCAGGGCTGGAGGAGTGGCACTGATAGGTGATGGGCGAGAGTTCAAACTCGGGCTGAGTGGCGCTCTCCCACTGGGAGCCTGGCTAAAGACCACCACACACTGTCCCACCTGGAAGGCAAAAGACTTGTGCTCAGTTCTGATGATTCATTCAACTATCAAACATTTATGCATGACCCAGGCATTTTATAGGTACCTGAGATACAGAGATGAAAATAATGTAGGCTGCTTTCTAGGCTAAAGGGGAGATGGACGTGTGCTATTACTAGAACTATGTCTACAGAATAAAGATAGAGTGGAGGGAGGAATCATTTTTTTGTTTGGGGGTCCCTGGGGAAAATTTTATAGACAAAGAGATGCTTAAAGTTGGGACATAAAAGGATGACGGGGGCCCACTAAGTTTTCTCTTCTAGTGATTCGTATATGTGAGAAACTCCCAAGGGCTATGGCTAATGTCCACCTATTTTGTGACATCAAAGTGTTTTCATTTTCCTTACAAATTTGCTTGGAAATCTGACAATTAATTTGGTTTTACAGTTTAGGATCTCCCCTCCTGCTGGCCTGTCAGTTCCCTGCTTACCCGGCAAGCTGGATGGCACCACAGTTCTGGGGCCCCATGATCTTCATTTTCTACCTTGAGTGGCTGCCAGGCCCAGGGACCTGGGTGCATGTGCAACAGCCAAGCATCCTTGAATAGCTGTAAGAGAAGGACCAACAATAGGACTCAAGTGTGATTCATGTTACAAAACACACACACACACAGAACTGGAATCTCAAAGTTGTGCTGTCTGGTCTAGAGAGGGTATGGGCTATTCAGAAAGAAAAGCAAAATCTTTGGTTATTCATTCATCCGTGCCTTCATTCATTTATATATCACCACTGGCCAGGCATAAGAAATTGTTCTTGTGACTCATTAATTGATTTTAAGTGGTTCTGAATTTTGCCTGTGGTTGTACGTGTGTGCATGTGAGGGTAGGGAGTGGGGAGGTAGATAATACATATCCATAACTTTCTGAACCTGCATTCTTAAAATAAATTCCATGTACACTCAGACAGCTATCAATCTGCCTTTCTGTCTCATCCCTCCTTGAAAGAAATGATAGCAGCAAACCTTATAGCCAAAAAAAATCTTTGTTATTAAATATACATCTCACAAAAGGAAGAGTTAAAAAAATAAAAGACTATCTTTGCCCTTGAAAAAAAAAAAAAAAGAAATGATAGCAGCAAACCTTATAGCCAAAAGAGGAAGTGAGAGTAGGAAGAATATAGATATAAATATTCAAGAGATGAATGTCACTGATTAAAATCACCCCCCCTCCCAAAAAGCAGAGAAAAAGGCCAGAAAATACAAAGACTATATACCCAAATGGAAAAGGTACTCTCTAAATGAAAATGTCACAAAAACAATCTTATAAGAGGAGAAGAGGAAGCAAGTTTGAACACTTAGTAGCAGGTGCACCGGGAATGCCACAGCAGCAATACTTACAGCATTGGGACCGCCACACCCTCCAAGGATTAAGATAGTTGCATCATCTATGACAATCTGGGGACAGGAAGAAATTTAAAATAAAACTATAAACACACAGGCATCTGACCTCCTATGCTTCAGTTGTATATGAAAATAGCCTTCCCCGCTCCCAAATGAGAGGATTATTTCTAATAACCATAAGCTCTCCATTCTCCCATGTCAAATTTGATCCCTGTGAACAAATGATGAGTCACCTGACTGGATATGTTCTTTTTTGATCAAATATTAACATAAGAGTGTCAACCAAATTAAATGCAGGGTTCTCTTAAGAAGTGAAACAGCAAAGTAAATGCTTTGGGGAGAGGCATAATTATAAAGCCACTAAAAATAAATATAACCCATTAGAAGTTGAAGAGCAAATACCAGAAAAATAATGACAAATTCTCTTTTGCTTATGCATGTTGGCATCTTACCAGATTCCCTCTCCTCCCTCTCCCATCCTAACAGAAAGATGCTTCAGTATTTGTTAAATAGTTATTTTAATTCCTGAGCACCTGAGATTGGCCACCTCGAGGATGAGGACTGGGGCCAGAGATGTTTGGCTTGGACCACGCCCACTGCTCAAGGTCTAGGACCCAGACATCATTGCTCCTGTAAGATAAGGACATAAAGATGAAGGAGGAAAAAAAAGATGAAGGAGGTGGGGGCTACTGATATAATAAATAAAGTTACATTTATAAAGATGCCCCACAAAGCTCATAGTTAGCACTTAAACTATATTTTTTTCTGCTCCTTTCCCTGGAACCCATCTCAAGACCTTCAAACCTTTGTTCTTTCCACTGACTCACTCTGAAGTCACATACTAATACCTAAAGAGTTAACTGATGATAGCAGGAAATAGCTACTGGTCAAGATATAGTCTTTCTTTTTAAAAATTTATTGATTAATTTTAGAGGAAGAGAGGGAGGGAAAAGGGAGGGAGGGAGGGAGGGAAGGAAAGAAGAGAGAGGGGGGAAGGGGGGAGAGAGAGAGAGAGAGAGAGAGAGAGAGAGAGAGAGAGAGACATCGATTTATTGTTCCACCTAATTATGCATTCAGTGGTTGATTCTTCTATGTGTCCTGCTGGGGATCAAACCCACAACCTTGGTGTATTGGGACGATGCTCTAACCAACTTAGCTACCCAACCAGGGCCAAGATATAATAGTTTTTCAAAAGTAAAAACCAGAAGGAAGGAAAAAAAATTATTCAAGTCAGCTCTTTCATTGTTAGGAGAAATTGATTTATGGATTCTGGCTACAAAAAGTCATTTCACCATGGCTAATGAGAGCTGTGGTTTTATCAGAGACAAACTGCCATCTCCAACCCCCAAGGAACAGTATGGCAAGGACAGACTACTAGATGGCAGTGAATATTTCACAGTCCCTTCTATAAGGTCATTTATTCACACTAGGAACACAGGAATAAGAGTGCCAATACCTTAAGCCTTAAACCTCCTCACCTGGAGGATAGCTCACAAATCAGATAGTGATTCAGATGGAGTGTTCGGGCTCTTGACTCTGGCCTGAGCTGGCCAGTGTGGCCAGAGGTGGAGAGGACAGTGGGTATGGAGAACAGCAGAAGTGTGTTAGGCCTGTCACAGTCTTCTTGCTCCTACCCACTCTTCCAACTCATCCCATTTGGAGAGTGAACCATTCCCACCTGTCTTGTTAATCTACCGCTTTCCTTCCCTAAAGCCCCAAAGGACATGAACTGGTTCATAAAGGACAGCAAGAAAAAGGACTCTGTTCCTTGGAAGGTGGCCTTCTGTAGGCACAGACAGAAGCAGACAAAGTGGAGGTTCCACCAGAATTTGATCCCACCAAATAGAACCACATACCAAACAAAGATAGACTACACAGACCTGAGTCTATGAAGCAAGTTTTCATCTTAGTGATATGTGACTAGGGGATCAAAAAATGAATGCTAGGGTGCGATAACTAAATGGATTCACCAGAACCATGCTCAGGAATACTGACCCTGACTGTTATTCCCAGGAGTGTTTACCTTCAGAGTGACAGGAAGCAAATCAATATACTTACATTTGCCGGGATCCTAAGGAGCCACCAAAGACAATCATTTTATCATCTATCACACAGGAGGAATGGCCGGCCATGGGAGGTGGCCCATGGGTCGTCACAATGCAGTTCCACCTAATATAAAGACAGGAGGGAGCCAAGAAGTCAGGAATCATCTGGATCCACAGCACTCCTGGAGGCTTAGTAGCCAAAACTGAAGAGCTCCCTGTTCTTCAACAGGCTCATTCATTTTTCTTGAAAGAGGAATTAATCTCTTCTACTTTTTTTCTTTGAAATAAGGGTTCTTAACTTTAGATTTTAAGGGTCCTGGAAACCTAAACTGTAGGCAAAATCTATAAATATGTAAAATTATTTTTCTGGGAAGAGTCCATAGCTTTCATCAAATCCTCAAGGAGATTTCTGTACACAAAAGAGACAAGTAATCCATTCATTTAAAACATTTTATTCCAGATTGAAAAGATCTTATCTTTGTGGCTTACCAGTTTTTAGAGGGTGAGTAAGTGTGTATTTCATCAAAAAATCTCTCAGGTTGGTGTAGAGGATAAGGGCTTGGCCGTGTCCAGCCACCAAACAGCACCAGCAGGTCCTTGTACACGACCAGAGTCGCTCCGGCTTTGGGGGAAGGATAGGACCCTGGGAAAAGTCAATAATAGCATAGTTAGGATTCAGGTTCTTATAAGCCATGGGTAGGCTGTCTATGGGTAAACTTTCCCTGGAAGAGTAACAAAACGGGAACCAATTCTACAAAGAATAAGAGAAAGGGGGAGATAAAATTGGGTTTGCAGGTCTGAGAGAAAACATCACCAATTTATACATCTTTTATAATTAAAACAGAGAAACCTGAGTTAGAGGGAAGTTAGCCTCTCTCAGTCTTTTTTTGCTCACCTGAAATTGGAATCAGAGTAACTCGATTATTAGATTATTTTGTGTATTAAATAATACATTCAAAGCACCTAGCACAGTGCCTGGTACATAGCAGGTGCTCAATAAATGTTGACTCTCCTGCCCATCCCTTTACTACACCTAATGGAGAGTACAAAGGAAAGAATGTAAGGGATCCAGGGAGAAGTATGTATATATAGAGGCTAGGTACCTGGGTGCCACTTAAAAATAACTGCTGCCGCCCTAACCGGTTTTTCTCAGTGGATAGAGCGTCGGCCTGTGGACTGAAAGGTCCCAGGTTCGATTCCGGTCAAGGGCATGTACCTTGGTTGCAGGCACATCCCCAGTAGGAGGTGTGCAGGAGGCAGCTGATTGATGTTTCTCTCTCATCAATGCTTCTAACTCTCTATCCCTCTCCCTTCCTTTCTGTGAAAAATCAATAAAATATATTTTAAAAAAATAAATAACTGCTGCTGGGGGGAGGGGAATGGGGGGGGTAAGGATACATATGTAATACCTTAATCAATAAAGCAAGAAAAAAATAACTGCTGCTACCAAACATAGGTACAAAAGGAGGTAGAATGCAGTCCTCATTTGTCCTATGAGTGAACTGTTAACACAGTGACCTCTAGGCCCTTAGCTATGGGCTTCAGTAGCACCAATGGGAGCAGACTTTCAAGGCTTGACATGAGGAATTCCAATGAAACTGTAGGCCTCACAACAACAGTGGCTACTAAGGCCCTCTAGGCTGGACCTCTGAGCTAGCTATGTTGACTAAATTTTGAAACAACAGAAATTTGGCTTATGCTGGAAAACTTTAGGGATAACAAATGTCCCACAGGAGCATAATTCTCAGAGTTTTTGTCTTTGAAACAATTGCTATTTCTTTCAATCCCTTACTCTACATGCCACCATTTGTTTTCTGAAGACCAAAGTATTTTATCACAAAATCCAGATGTCAGTAAATTTGTTGTTGCTGTTGTTAAAGATACAGGATCCATTTTTCAAAGGAAATCTTAAGCAGAAGGAATCACAATAGTATATTAAGCTGATAGCAGTTGAGGTGTTCCAATTTGGGTGGATAGCTTGGCCTCCCCCTTCAGCAAGAGTTATGGGAACATGGGTTGAAAAGTCCTACTCACGCTGCTTTAATGGTGTCAATTACAGTGTCTGAGGTTGAAAACGTAGAGCAGAGGACTGTCTTCCTTGGGATCCAACTTAAGAGTAACTTTAGCCCTGACCGGTTTGGCTCAGTGGATAGAGCATCGGGCTGCGGACTGAAGGGTCCCAGGTTCGATTCCGGTCAAGGGCATGTACCTTGGTTGCGGGCACATCCCCAGTAGGGAGTGTGCAGGAGGCAGCTGATCAATGTTTCTCTCTCATCTTGATGTTTCTCACTCTCTATCCCTCTCCCTTCCTCTCTGTAAAAAAATCAATAAAATATATATTTTTTTAAAAAAAGAGTAACTTTACATAATTTACTGAGAAGGTACCAGTCCTCAGAATATGGAGTAAGTAAGCATCTAAGAATACTTTGTGGCATCAGCTTTTTTGAACATTTTCCTAATAGAATAGACATTAAAGCAACAGGATCTCACCATGGAAACAAATCTTCTCTAGGAACAGCTCTTGTCAATCAGTTAGTTCTTACCTCCTATCCCACAGGAATCATGACTACTCATGATCTGTTGTCCTTCATAGAGTCTCATGATTTCTGGTTAAAAATTTTTACCTTTCTAAGAGGAAGCTCCCTAGCCCAACTAGAATCACTAACTAAATATAATGGCCTAGTTAAAATGCTCGTGTTACCCAAAGATGATTTCTTTTGTGAAACAGCAAATAAAGCTTCAAGTTCTTGTCCCTACCCTGGAACTCATAAGTTCTGTGAACAAGTTGGAAAAGTAAAGAATATATCTATATATGCAGACTTCAGCAGAAAAACCTTCCAGACTGAAATTTGGATTTGAGATATTGAAAATCCTGGCTTTTAAAATCAAGTGTATAAAGTGAAGTAAAGAATATATCTATATATGCAGACTTCAGCAGAAAAACCTTCCAGACTGAAATTTGGATTTGAGATATTGAAAATCCTGGCTTTTAAAATCAAGTGTATAAAGTGAAGCAGCCGACCTAACGGTCCATTAAATAACAAAAGCATAGAAACAAAAAAAGTTATAATGTAAACTGGGCAATTTGCATAAAAAAATTTGTAAGTGCATATACTTTAAATCAGCAATTTAATTTCTAAAAATTAATCTAATGAGATAGCTTGACAAATAAAAAAAGGATGTTCATTTGCAGTGTTTCAATAGATAAAGGAATATCCATATAAAATAATATTATGTGACAATTAAAAATATTATGGCTCTCTATATCTGTCTTAAAATAATGCCCACGCTCTATTAAGTAAAAACTAAAAGGGGCAAGTGACAAAACATGGAACAATAACAGCTAACAGCTGATGGGCACTACGCTTCTGGCACAGTTCCTAGTGCTTTACACATAATTAATTCACTTAATCCTTTCAAAAACCCTAGGAGATAGGCACCATTACAATCTCCACTGATTGGATAAATAAACTGAGGCACAGAGTGGTTACCTTCCTCAGGCCACACATCCAATGAGTGTCAGAGAAGGAATTTTAATCTAGGCAAATTGAGCCTATTAAAAATAATCTATTTTCCTATAGGAGTTCATTATACATAAAGAAAGTCTAGAAGGCCTATAAATAGTTGATCTCTCTGAATGGTAAGATTACAGATGATTTTTACTTTCTTCTTTATAAAAGCCTTTCTGTACTGGCTGAATTTGCAAAAAGTGATACTTGCTCATTGTGATGGGGCAAAACAAAGCTATTTCAGTTGTTGAAAATGAGAAATATAAATTCAATGCAACTCTCTTTTCCTGCACCTTACCTAAACTCACTCCATTTGATGAAGGCCTTTGTATGAGTAGAGTACCTTCTCAATCCCTTATTCAAAATTCATTTGGTGACAATAAACTTGACCTGAAATGATGAGGCTATGGATAGTCTATTTAATCTACTCAGTGTGAGTATTCACTGTGTTGATGCAGAAATATTAGTAAGTTTGATTATAGGGTGCTGTTCCAGACTCCATCAGAAGTATTAGAAAGGCATATGCATCGTTCCAATTCTAAAATAGAAAAATTCTGAATTCCAAAATACAATTAGCACCAAAGGTTTGACATAAGGAACTATGGTTAAGACCACAGGTGCTAACACCAGCCTGCCAGGGTCAGATCCCAACCCTGCTACATAACTAACTGTGAAACTCAGGCCTGTTACCAAATCTCTCTCTGCCTCAGTTTGTGTATTTATAAAATAGAAAAAAAGGACAGCATTTGCCTCATAGAGTGGTTGTGAAAATTAAATGAATTAAGTCATGGAATGCATTTATAACAGTGCTTGGTACTGTAATTGTTATTAAAGCAAATTAATATTAAGTTAATACCAGGTCAATTAGTCATAGACCTCTGACAATATGGCCACCTACACGGCACAGTTTATGAGAAAAGAAAAGAACTGGACATACTTAATTACTAGTATATGGTTAGAGTATTCCTGGCAGAATAACTTATTTCGCTCAAGAATTATAACAAATAAAATTGTAACTGACAGTAGATGATATGAAAGGGAACTTATCCCAAGTCCCAGGAACGTAAATAAAATACATCAAATGTGATGTGGAAGCAAAAATCAATGGTTAACATAAGACTAGTTTGGATTTGCTCTTTTCATGTGTACTAGGTGTTTCCTGTAACACCTTTTAAAATAAATGATCAATGAGTTTTGAGGATAGCCCTCATTTATTTGGGCAGGCCTTTAAACAGCCCAAAAGGCCCTTTACAGGCACCGGCTTTAAGTCTCCCAACAGGTCAGCAGCATCACTCCTAGATCCATCTGTCTCGAGTGAGCCTTGAATTGGCCAGCACAGGAGGTGGACGAAGCTGCACTGCCACCAACTAAATCATTGATTCCTATTCGTATGAGCCTCTAGAGCAGTGGTTCTCAACCTTCCTAATGCCACGACCCTTTAATACAGTTCGTCATGTTGTGGTGACCCCCAACCATAAAATTATTTTTGTTGCTACTTCATAACTGTAATTTTGCTACTGTTATGAATCGTCATGTAAATATCTGATATGCAGGATGTATTTTCATTGTTACAAATTGAACATAATTAAAGCATAGTGATTAATCACAAAAACAATAAGTAATTATATATGTGTTTTCCGATGGTCTTAGGTGACCCCTGTGAAAGGGTCGTTCAACCCCCAGGTTGAGAACCACTGGGTCTGAAACTCTAGAGGATCTGAAACTTCTCTTTCTAAAGAATCCTAGAGAGTCATCAAGTGCCAGATAAGTAACATACTCTGGTATTCCTAGATAAACATTATTTTCATTTTTCTAATAGTTCTTATTCTGTCTTTTCATAAGTGTCACTAGAACCCTAGGCTGGTACCTGGAGGAGACCTCTCTGCCCTTGCTGGAACCCAGAAAAACCATAAGATGCTCCTACTTATAATTCCTTTCTGTATCCCTGGTATAGAAAATTTCTCAGCTATACTGGCTCCCCAAATCCCTAACTACTAAGTATGCTATAAGCAGCCCAACTCAGGGTCAAATATATATCCCTCTCAGAGTAAAATGTGCTGAATCTTAGTCTATAGGACGGCTTATACTACCACTACCACCAATCAAATCAGGACCACTTTTCAAATTTCTGAGAATACTACCAGGACACGGTCCTTACTCGCAGAGAAGCCCTCGATTGAACAGGGCAAAGTTTGTACCATGAATAACACTTCTTGCTGTAAAGAAGTTTTCTTCAGCTTGGCTAAAGAAAAGGGCCTCACAATCTCTTGCCCCAGAGGTCTGGCATCAATTAAAGATATAATACCATCCCTATTAGCTAGTTCCCCTTCTCAGACCTTGGTTCACACTGTTTTTATTACTCATCTTTAACCATTACCTATTTAACCTTTGGTATGTTTCATATCCTCCCATCTAGAAGCCCTAAAGCTACAAATGGTCTTCCACCTGGAACTGCAAATGGAGGCCGCTACATCCATCTTCCGTGGACCCTTAGATCGCCCACTTCCGATAGGACCCTGACTGCTGTCCTCAAACGACAGCCCAGTTGTCAGCAGGAAGCAGCCAGACAGACTGGAGTCCCCTGTCCCCAATGGCAGTTGGGGTTTCCTAATCGAAGGGGGGACTGAAAGGAATTTTTAGGGGTGAAATAGGCAGGTTTAGGAAATTTTAGGAATTAAGGGTTTCATGGAAAAAAACACAGGGCTACAGAGTTGCAAAAGGGTACATTTCCATAAGACAAGGGAGCTGGGAGCAGCAGAAGTTACATTTCCATATGATAAGGGAGCTGGAAGTAGCAAAAGGTACACATTTATAAAATAAAGGGAGGAAGAAAGCCCATAGGGCAGTGATGGCAAACCTTTTGAGCTCGGCATGTCAGCATTTTGAAAAACCCTAACTTAACTCTGGTGCCGTGTCACATATAGAAATTTTTTGATATTGGCAACCATAGTAAAACAAAGACTTATATTTTTGATATTTATTTTATATATTTAAATGCCATTTAACAAAGAAAAATCAACCAAAAAAAATGAGTTTGCTTGTCACCTCTGACACGCGTGTCATAGGTTCACCATCACTGCCATAGGGAATAGGAGAACAATAAGGGTGAAGGAAGGAACCTCACGTACTTCACGTGAGACTTGAGCTCAGAAGTTGCTATAGTGACCAAATCAAAGGGGAATAGTGACCACTCAGAGGGGATATTGAGGTACAAAAAAACTGCAGCCTTTATAAATTGTAGGAAAAAGGGACTCAGTGGGACTCTGTACTTGTTCTCCAATAAATTTCCATCTTTGCTATAAAAATAAAATAAATGATCAATGCCTGGCCAGTTGGTTGAGCATCATGCCATGGACCAAGAGGTCAACAGTTCAATTCCTAGTCAGGGCATATGCCTAGGTTTTGGGCTCTATCCCCGGTGGGCACACAGGAGGCAACCAATCGATGACACTCTCTCATTGATATTTCTATCTCTCTCTCCTTCTCCCTTTCTCTTTCTACAAAATCAACAAAACATATTTTTAAAAAAATATCAATACTTTATGAGGCAAAGCAAATCAATATTTACCAGTTCTGGGTTCAAAGACATTACAAATGTAGTATAAGAATACTTACCTCTTAAGGGGAAAAAACTAATCATAGAATTAAAGAGTGTTGGGCCCAGCGGGCCTAGCTCAGTGGTTGAGCATTGACCTATGGACCAGAAGGTCAGGGTTCAATTTCTGGTCAGGGCACATGCTCAGGTTGCAGGCTTGATCCCCAGTAGGGGGCATGCAAGAGGCAGCTAATCAATGATTCTCTCTCATCTTTTATGTTTCTATCTCTCTCCCTCTCCCTTCCTCTCTGAAATTAATTTTAAAAAATTATATGTACTTTTAATTGATATAAAGAGTGTTGGTAAAACATAGTATGTATAATCAAACCAGTGAAAATACTATATATTAGACCTGCACCATCCAATACAGTCAACATTAATCACATGTTAGAGGCTATTGAATTGGAAAGCACAGATATAGGATACTGCCATCTATATAATAAAAGACTAATATGCAAATAGACCGAACGGCAGAAGAACCGGAACAACCAAACAACCGGTCACTATTATGTGCACTGACCACCAGGGGGCGTGCGCAAACCATGGCGGGCATTGGCCACAGCCGGATGGTGAAGCTGGTGGTGGTGGTGGGGGGGCGCCAGACCAAGGTGGGGCACTGGTTGCTGTCATCGGGGCAAACCTCTGATGGTTACTGAAAATTCTTTGCTCCCATGTGCCGCGGTCCCGCCCGGCTCTCGCACCTGCTGCCGATGCCGGCCCCGCTCGCACCCACTGCCAGCGCCGGCCCCACTTGCACCCGCTGCCAGCGTACAGCACCGGTCCCAATCACTCAACGCCATCAGTGGGTGTAAGCGGGGCTGGTGCCATCAGCGTGTGGGAGCAGCGGGAGCGGGCCTGCCGGCAGAGGGGACTGGGGGCCGCAGCAGGAGGGGCCAGGCAGGGGCACAGAGGATGGGCCGAGACCCATCCCTGTGCCCACCGCAGCCTTGCAGCCCACAGTTCCTTTCAAGGTGCACGAATTCATGCACTGGGCCCCTAGTCATTACATAAAGTTCTACTGGACAGAGCTACTTTAGACAAAGGATTTTAACTTTATAAACTGTGCCCATGTTTACAGGAAATGGGGAAGGTGGTAGAGTTGAGTGGGTAATTTAACTTCTAAGAGACATTACAATTACTGCTACTTATAGCTATTACTACTGCTACTGCACTAAAGATAACGACAATATTTATTGAGCATTTACTATACGCTATGCACTTTTCTAAGTGCTTTGCATGTATTAACTAATTTAACCCCTAGAGTGCTGGGGAGTGCCATCGCGCTCCTCCTGTCTTTCGCCAAAAGTGCCGGGAGCTCTATCGTGCTCCTCCTGCAGTGTCACTATTAGATGCTAATAGTTCACTCTTTATTGACAGATGGCACCTAAGTGCAGATTACTTATGATGCCGAATGTTTGTAGTTCTAAAATTGACCACTGGCATTTATCTGCCTAATTTTTTACAGGTACTACGATTTTATGAAGTTTACTCAGATTTTGTAGCCCTAAAGCTTCGAAATGGCGTCCAGTTCTAAGTCTGCTTTTATTAGTGATGATGATATTTTTTTTTAAATATATATTTTATTGATTTTACAGCGAAGAAGGGAGAGGGGTAGAGAGAGACATCGATGAGAGAGAAGCATCGATCAGCTGCCTCCCGCACACCCCCTACTGGGGATGTGCCTGCAACCAAGGTACATGCCCTTGACCAGAATCGAACCTGGGACCCTTCAGTCCCCAGACCGACGCTCTATCCAGTGAGCCAAACTGGCTAGGGCAGTGATGATGATATTGCTAAATATGTCAATTCTTGCTGTGAAGATGACGATTTTGTGGAAGATATTGGAGAAGGGTGTCCCTCTATTTTAACATTATATGTTTTGTTCAAATTTTTTTTCTACTAGTATTTTATAATACAATCAGCAAACAATATATGTCAAAGATGAAAACAAATGTAGTAAAGGTTTCCTTAAGTTTTTGAATATGTAACTTCATTTACTTGCGATTCATAATTTTTTCCTAAACTGCTGTAAAATCAGCAATGCCTTGGCAATTTTAGCAAAGTTCCTAGGATATTGGTTGGCACTCAAAGGGTTAACCCTTCCCAAACTCCTAGTTTTATTCCCATTTTACAGATGAGAATACTGAAGCAAAGCTCACTTAAATAACTTGACCAAGGTCACAGAACTAGTAAGTAGCAGGGCCAGAATTCCAATCCATTTTCTCTGGATTTAAAACTCATTCTCTTAACCTTTATAACAGACTGCTCTTCATGCATACAGATACATTCATTTTGAGTAGTTGCCACAAACAAGTCAGATACCTTACAGTGGTTCTCAACCTTCTAGCCCTTTAAATACAGTTCCTCATGTTGTGACTCAACCATAAAATTATTTTCATTGCTACTTCATAACTGTAATGTTGCTGTTATGAATCATAATGTAAATATCTGATATGCAGGATGGTCTTAGGCGACCCCTATGAAAGGGTCGTTCGACCACCAAATGGATCGCGACCCACAGGTTGAGAACCGCTGCCTTAGAAGTATGAGTGCTTTAAAGCTGAAAGAGCAGCTCTTTCCTAAATCTTAATTAGGTAAGCTACAGGCATAGAGTAGACAGAGAGATAAATACATTGAATAGAAGGCTATTCTTATGACCTCTTTTTCTCCACCAGGCTCTGGGTCACACTCTATCTCTACTACAGCACCCTTTACTTGTTCTCTGGACTCTCCCAAGGAAAGGTAAGCCGGGGAAAGTGACCATGATAAATCAATCCTGAAGGATGATCTTGGGTAAGGGCTTTCCAAAATGACTTCTCAATATGTTTATAATGTAGGAAGCCAAAATCTCTCCCTCTACTTATCCCAAGGAGTGGGAGAACTCCTTCATCCAGCATTTCCAAGGTCTGTTTTATGTCACAAATAGAAGCTTTAATTTCAGTATCTTACTTAAATATCTCCACAATTAAGCAGGGTTGTACTAAAAGTTAATTTACTCATGCTCCTCCACCTCAGTTTGTAAGGCATGTAGGGAAAAACTACCATACAAGAACAAATGAAGCAGAGGGGAGAGAGGACACAGAATTCAACATACAACCTCAACATATAACATACAGTAATTCAGAATTAAGAGATCACAGACATGGGTGTATCAAATTTTCTATGACCTAATTATGCACATAATATTTCATTTGTTGCAAATTAGATACTTTTAAATTCTTAATACTTTCAGAGTCAATGGTGTGAGGCCTTCATAAAGAGTCTCTACTTTTATTATTTCAAAAAATCTACATATTTTATATTTTGAATTTGTTTAAAGCAGAGGGGCTTTAATTCCCCTTCCAATTATCTTTTTAAAAATATATATGTTTTTACTGATTTTTAGAAAGAGAAAGGGAAAGAGAGAAACATCAATGACAGAGAAATGTCAATTGGCTGCCTCCTGCACGCCCCCTACTGGGGATTAAGCCCAAAACCTGGGCATGTGGCCTGATCAGGAATCCAACCAGTGACTTCTCAGTGCATGGGACAATGCTCAACCAACTGACCCACACCAGCCTGGGGACCTTCCAATTAATTATCTTAATGCAAGGTCCAGATCAAAACAATTAAATTTATGGTGAGGTCAGAGAACTTTAGCAACTTCTATACCTTAAATAGCTTCTTTAGCCAAATGGAGTTCTGGAAAGCAAACAATAAATCTTTAATAGATTTTTTTTTGTGGGGCGGTGGGGGGGAGGAGGGACGGGAGAATACAAGAAAATTCATGTTCAAATAACATACTTTTATTCATTGTTTTAAAGTTCTAATTACTAATAAACTTTCTAAAATAAAACCCACATGACCATACATCCTTAGACAAGGGAAATAACTAACTTAGACATGGAATAGCCCTAGATAAAACGTCAGGCCCTGAAGTTTGAAGAATTGCACCTATGTGCATGCAGCTCATTCCATACGGTAGCTAAAATGATGTCATGCAGTTGTTTAACAAATTACTATTAAAACACACCCCACTACTACATTAGAGACTGAAAATCTTGTACAATATAGGGTACTCTGATAACAGCAGACCGTCCATAGTTAAAAGGCCCATCATCATCATGGTGACATGAAATAAACACCCTCCCCTCAAGAACAAATTAAGGTTTTACACTCATTAGGATATTTCTTGGCCTGCTTTCTTTTTTTTTATATATATATATATTTTATTGATTTTTTACAGAGAGGAAGGGAGAGAGATAGAGAGTCAGAAACATCGATGAGAGAGAAACATAGATGAGCCGCCTCCTGCACATCTCCTACTGGGGATGTGCCCGCAACCCAGGCACATGCCCTTGACCGGAATCGAACCTGGGACCTTTGAGTCCGCAGGCCGACGCTCTATCCACTGAGCCAAACCGGTTTCGGCTCTTGGCCTGCTTTCAAAATAATGAGGCTACTGGGCCTCTACACAAAGTCTAAATATTGTTGTATCACAAAAGTGGAGGAAGAAAGGGTGTTGCTCCCATGTAGCTTCTCACCAAGCACCATAGGACAAAATGTGCCTATATCAAAATCGGACAGACATGTTACTCAAACCTGTTCCTCCAGAGCCAATGTTCTCCTCACAGGCTTTATTCCCCAAACATAGCAAAGGCCTCCTAATCAACACAGCAGATATGATCAATGGAGCAAATTCAAAACAAGGCACAAGCCAAAAAGGCAACTGTGGGAAACTGCATTATCAGATAGGCACTCTACACACAGAACTAGCATTCCCTAAAATTGCTAATTGGTTCAGCTGTTTCCCAAGATTCCTATGAATCAGAAGAAAGTCTCACATGCAAAAGACAGTGGTAGAATTACAAGGCATTCTTGTTTACTTTTGCAAAGAAGATGGCAAAACAGTGAAGCAATTCCTAATTTTGGTTTGGTTTCTATGCCATTTCCCCACAACTGCAGTTTCTATTCATTCAGATACTAGGGCTAGAAGAGTAGCTCAACTGACACAAGATAAAACAAGAACATGTTTTCACTGGGGAATGTATTTTATGCGTGACTAAAAATTATTTTTATATCTATTTATTATTAGTTTATTAAGATGTTATAAATAACTAGAGGCCCCAGTGCACAAAATTTGTGCACTGGAGGTGTGTGTGTGTGTGTGTGTGTGTGTGTGTGTGTGTGTGTGTCCCTCAGCCTGACCTTCACCCTCTCGCAGTCCAGGAGCCTTCAGGGGATGTCCGACTGATGGCTCATCCTTAGCGCTGCCATGGCTGCTGAGCTCATCAGCCGTGAGCCCGGCTTCTGGCTGAGTGGCGCTCCCCCTGTGGGAGTGCACTGACCACCAGGGGGCAGCTCCTGCGTTGAGCGTCTGCCCCCTGGTAGTCAGTGCACATCATAGCAACTGGTCGTTCGGTAGATTTGCATATTGGCCTTTTATTATATAGGATTATATAGGATAGTTAGATTCTCCTACAGATGTAATTCTTTTAAAAATATATATATTTTATTGATTTTTTACAGAGAGGAAAGGAGAGGGATAGAGAGTTAGAAACATCGATGAGAGAGAAACATCTATCAGCTGCCTCCTGCACACCCCCCACTGGGGATGTGCCCACAACCAAGGTACATGCCCTTGACTGGAATCGAAACTGGGACCCTCCAGTCCACAGGCCAATGATCTATCCACTGAGCCAAACCGGTCAGGGCCAGATGTAGTTCTTAAACTTTAGCTACATCAGAAGTAGTTGAGGTCTAGTTACAACAGACTGCTGGGACACCCTTCTGAGTTTCCTATTTAGGAGGAAGGGGTGGGGTCACAGGTTGCATTTCTAACAAGCTCCCAGGTGATTGGTGTTAGGGGACTAGACTTTAAAAACCATATTGTAGAGAGTTAAATAATCCTTGAGTGCACCTGTTAGACAATGCTCCAATAGGACTTAAAAAGGCATGCAGTCATCCTTTTGCCTTATATCCAAGTTTAGATGATTCTTCTTCTTCTTTTTTAATCTTCACCTGAGGACATTTTTGTATTGATTTTTAGAGAGAGGGAAAGACAGAGAGAAATATCGATGTGAGAGAAACACATCGATTGGTTACCTTCTGCACAAATCCCAACTAGGGCCCTTGACCGGAATCAAATTCGGGACCCTTCGGTCCGCAGGTCAATGCTCTAGCCTCTGAGCCAGACCAGCTAGGGCTAGATGATTCTTCTTAACCCTGAATCTATCCTTAATCTATTCTGTGCATCCACGCTGCATATGACTATATAGAAGAACCCTTTATTTGGATAGCAGAGTAAGGATGAGGATCCAAGGTCAGTTTTTCTTGACAAATGCTTTGATTGATGGGGTGCTGAAAGGAACTATTTTTTTTAAAATATATATTTTATTGATTTTTTACAGAGAGGAAGGGAGAGAGATAGTTAGAAACATCGATGAGAGAGAAACATCGATCAGCTGCCTCCTGCACATCTCCTCTGGGGATGTGCCCACAACCCAGGTACATGCCCTTGACCGGAATCGAACCTGGGACCTTTCAGTCCGCAGGCCGACACTCTATCCACTGAGCCAAACTGGTTTCGGCGAAAGGAACTATTTTAACATTTTCAATATACAAACATTTCCCTGATTGGCCTCATCTACATGTCACT
>NW_005871768.1:130027-143006 GCF_000147115.1 Myotis lucifugus | reverse complement strand
AAATAATTTTAAAATGTTTTCCACCTACTGGCTTTCTGGCAAATCACTTTAAGACTTACATATAACAACATAAGTGGCTCTGAAAATAGAAAGATTTAAACTAGGAATTAGGGACTTATAAGAGGTAAAGTTTGAAAATAAGAAAACTATGAGCATGAAAAATTTAACTGTGGGACTCACTAGCATGCCAATGAGTCCAGAAGAAAGGTTCTGGACAAAAACATCTCCACTTCGCTCATGAAATTCTGGAATGTTTTTGTGTGTTTCCTTTTAAAGGGAGCATGGTCTAAATTGCTTCTTAACTGGCAGTCAAAAATTTTTCCCTGAATACTTTCAAATTGTGTTATAGTAATGATGCCAAAGGGGACATTAAAGAATGAATAATGGTACTGACGCTTCAGTTCATATTCTCCATTTCATATTAACAACCTTCACACATACTGACTTTCTCAGGGTAGGTCCAATGAAAGGTATTCACTCCATATGTACTACACTAGTCCTCCCCACACAAAACTGGCCTTGAGGGCAAAATGAGACCAGATAGATAAGATTAACCAACAACCCTACCTCACAGTTTCTTTTGTGTGGGTATTTTCTTGTACCAGTGAGGAGCCTTGAGTTGGTGTGTGCATGGGAGAGAGCTGGGGGGAGAGATTAATTTTGCTGATAGGACCCAAGCTGGGTCTTGGGAAGCTTATCAAGCCTTGGGCTAGATAGAGCTGTCATTATGGTGGTGTGTGAAGAGACTGACCTTGATAGCAAGAGTTCAGAGGTCAGGAGAAGAATAATTTGGAGAGGCATTTTCCAGAATACCACATTAGCATCTGAATCAGAAAACCTAGAGGGCACAAGAGGACAGACTGGAACAACTTAGGAGGCAAGAGACCCTTTAGTTTTTCTTTAAACTACTGGAGTTAACATTTAACTGCTTACATCTCTGTTTTAATTTTATAGGTAACACTTTGTAATGGAAACAAGAAAAGCGTGTGTCACGATTTTCTGATTTGAGGAATAAGGAGGTAAAAGGAAACTGAGAACACGTCACAGTTCATGAGTATAAAAGAACCTTCTTGGGCTGTAAACATCTTGAAGACAAATAACTATTCAGAATGGTCTCCAAAGTAGGCAGCCAGGACCTCTGGGGTTCTATCTAGAATAGGTATCAATTTCTCTTCTGATGTTGAAAATACTTCCATGTTAATATCAATGTGGCCAATAATAATTACAATAAGTCTTTGCATTTAGATAGATGCCCACAGAAGATACAAAAACATGCTTATTGTAAAGAAGGGAAGTAGGAGGCAAATATAAAGTTATCCTTTGGCAAAGTCACTACAGAAGCTCTAACTCCTGCTTTCTAAGACTTGGTTCTAGTCAAGTGTGCTCTTTTAACTTAGCCTAAAATAGGGATTTAAGTTAGTCACAAAGGACATGGTACTGGAATCAAAAGAACTAAATCATTCTGCATAGATGTGGCTTTTTTCAGGATCTCTGCCAGCACCATCTCTCTCTTTTTTTAAATTAATAAATCTTTATTGTTCAGATTATTACAGATGTTCCTCTTTTTTCCCCCCATAGCTCCCCTCCACCTGGTTCCCACCCCACCCCATGCCCTTACCCCCTGCCACTGTCCTCATTCATAGGTGTAAGATTTTTGTCCAGTCTCTTCCCGCACCCCCCACACCTCCTTCCCCCCAAGAACTGTCAGTCCACTCCCTTTCTATGCCCCTGCTTCTATTATAGTCACCAGTTTATTCTGACTTAATTTTTAGGTTCACTTGTTGATAATTTATTTGTTGTCACTTTGTTGTTCATAATTTTTATCTTTACCTTTTTCTTCTTCCTCTTCTTAAAGAATATCCTTCAGCATTTCATATAATCCTGGTTTGGTGGTGATAAACTCCTTTAGCTTTTTCTTATCTGTGAAGCTCTTTATCTGACCTTCAATTCTGAATGATAGCTTTGCTGGGTAGAGTAATCTTGGTTGTAGGTTCTTGGTATTCATCACTTTGAATATTTCTTGCCACTCCCTTCTGGCCTGCATGGTTTCTGTTGAGAAATCAGCTGACAGTCGTATGGGTACTCCCTTGTAGGTAACCAACTGTTTTTCTCTTGCTGCTTTTAAGATTCTGTCTTTGTCTTTAGCCCTTGGCATTTTAATTATGATGTGTCTTGGTGTGGTCCTCTTTGGATTCCTCTTATTTGGGGTTCTCTTCACTTCCTGGACTTGTAAGTCTATTTCTTTCATCAGGTAGGGGAAGTTTTCTGTCATGATTTCTTCTAATAGGCTTTCAGTATCTTGCTCTCTCTCTTCTTCTGGCACCCTGATAATTCGGATATTGGTACGTTTGAAGTTGTCCCAGAGGCTCCTTACACTATCTTCATATTTTTGGATTCTTTTTTCGTTTTGCTTTTCCGGATGGGTGTTTTTTGCTTCTTCGTATTTCAAATCTTTGACTTGATTCTTGAGTCTGCTGTTGGATTTCTGTATATTATTTTTAATTTCAGTCAGTGTATGTTTAATTTCTGACTGGTCCTTTTCCATTTTTTTGGCATTCTCATTAAGATCCTCAAAGGTCTCACTAAGTTCCTTGGAGGTTCGTAGAAGATTCTTGAGTAACCTTATAACTGTGGTTTTGAACTCTATGTACTCCATTAGTTTGCTTTCCTCCATTTCTTTCATTTGTGACATGTTTCTTTGTCTCTGCATTTTTGGCTGACTGCGAGGACCCACTGTGTCTACAGTGGAAGAACTGCTGTGCTGGAGACACCCTTATGGGGTAGGACTTGCTTCAGTGGGGCTTTGGTGCTCACTGAGTCTGTTTCTTGAGTGTGTCCCTTATGGATGTGAGGAGTTGAAATCTGGTGTATGACCAGGGGTACCCTGGCTCCTAGATCTCCAAGTCAACCACTGTGTGAATCCCACCCCAGCAGGAGCTACAGTGATATCAGCAGATTTCTCCTCTTTGTTTGGGGTTTGGAAGTTTTGGAGCTCTTTGACCCAGCTGCAGTTTGTTAGGTTAGGCTGCAAAAGTGCAGGTGATTCCTTTGCGCCACTGCGCACAGCTGGGGTGGGGATGTAAATTGAGTGGGGCGGGGTCTCAGAGAATCACCAGGGCGGAGCAAGCAGCAATGGCTGTCATCAGCCGTCTCTGCGACTCCGTGTCTCTGCGTCCCCGAGTCCCGCGCCCCCACAGCAACAATGACCCCTGCGAGCAGCTCTGCGAGAAAGTCACCCTCGCTTTCCAACCCGCTGCAAGACAGTCCAGTTTCTCCCCGTAGGAGTCTGGGACCCCAGAGTCTCGCTGTAAATGAGTTCAGTGCATTCGAGAGCTTGTATTCCTTTCCGATTTAAAAAAACCGCGCACCAGGTGCAGCCGCCTCATGCGTGCCTCCGTACCTCTGTTCTTGGCGCCTCTGCAACTCCTACCCAGTCTCAATGCGCTTTTTTCTTTCCTTCTAGTTGTAGAACTTCCACTCGGCCAGCTTTCCCGTGGTTCTGGATGATAGCTGTTTTGTCTTATAGTTGTAGTTTTAATGTTGTTGTGGGGGGCAGCACGTACAGGTTTGTACCTTATGCCGCCATCTTGTTTCTCCTGAACCAGCACCATCTCTTTCCAAGTGGGGCTAAAGGCCTTCCTAGAGGGAGGAGTGGATGGGGAGGGGACATCCCGTGTTTACCTCAATTAGCATTTAGCACACTGTGTTGAAATTATCTAGTTAGAGTCTCCCAATAAGATTATATATACTACTAGAGGCCCGGTGCATGAAATTCCTGCACTGGAGGGGGTGTCCCTCAGCCCAGCCTGCACCCTCTCCAATCTGGGATCCCACAGGGATCGGGCCTAAACCGGCAGTCAGACATCCCTCTCACAATCCAGGACTGCTGGCTCCCAACCACTCACCTGTCTGCCTGCCTCATTTCCCCTAACCACTTCTGCCTGCTAGCCTGATCAACCCCTAACCACTCTCCTGACAGCCTGATCAAAGCCTAACTGCTCCCCTGCCAGCCCGATCGCCCCCAACTGCCCTCCCCTGCCAGCTTGGTCGCCCCTAACTGCCCTCCCCTGCAGGCCTGTTCCCCCCAATGGCCCTCCTCTGCAGGCCTGGTTGCCCCCAACTGCCATCCCCTGGAGGCCTGGTCCCCCCCAACTGCCATTCCCTGCAGGCCTGGTTTCCCCCCACAACTGCCTTCTCCTACAGGCCTGGTCACCCTCAACTGCCCTCCCCTGGAGGACTGGTCCCCCCAACTGCCCTCCCCTGCAGGCCTGATCCCACCCAACTGCCCTCCCCTGCAGGCCTGGTCCCACCCAACTGCCCTCCCCTGCAGGCCTGGTCACCCACAACTGCCCTCCCCTGCCAGCCATTTTGTGCGAGGGCGTGATGGCAATTTGCATATTACCTCTTTATTATATAAGATGCTAGAGACAGGAACTATTTTTTCTGAAACGTTACTGAACTGAACCAACTCATGGAAGCAAATGGCTAGAACCTCATGAGTTGGGATGAAAACTAGTTCCAGTTATCACGACCTACACTGGAGGCATCAGTGTGCCTTTCAGCAGGGGAAAGGTTAAACACTTCGAAAGTTTAATTGTCCCACACGCTTTTTTTTTTCCTTTCCTTATTTTATTCCTCTGTTGCAACATGACCAGAAATTTACTGGTTGATATCAAAACAACTAACTGATATAAAACAAAGCCTGTCTGGATCTCAGGCTTCAGGGCACATATTTTTATTATTAAAACTAGAGGTCCGGTGCATGAAAATTCATGCACTGGAGGGGAGGTCCCTCAGCCCGGCCTCTCCCCCTCTCACAGTCTGGGAGCCCTCAGGGGTGGGAGGTAACCCGGTGATCAGGGGAAGGCCATCACACCTCTGCTGCTGCCACTGCCAGCAGCGCAAGCCTTGGCCAGCCCTGGTTACTTGCACCACGAGCCAGACCTGGGCAGCTGGGCAGCCGCCATCTGAGGCTTGCCTGAGCCTCAGGCTGGCCCTGGACAGCTGGGGGGCTGAGGGGACTGAGGGACTCTGGAGGCAGGTGTGCAGAGCTTGCCGCACGCCTGCCACCCTGGCGGGGCTAAGGAGACTGGGTGCCGCCATCTTGTGGCTGTGGGCACCGCCATCTTTGAAGGCATGGCAGTCAGTTAGCATATTCCCTCCTTATTGGCTATGGGCGCCACCATCTTTTTTTTTTTTTTAATATATTTTTATTGATTTCAGAGAGGAAGGGAGAGGGAGATAGAAACATCAGTGATGAGAATCATTGATTGAGTGCCTCCTGCACGCCCCCAACTGGGGATCGAGCCTGCAACCCAGGCATGTGCCCTTGACCGGAATCGAACCTGGGACCCTTCAGTCCGCAGGCCGACGCTCTATCTTTGAGGGCAGGGCAGTCAATTAGCATATTCCCTCCTTATTGGCTGTGGGCGCTGCCATCTTTGCAACGGTGTGAGGGTCAATTAGCATATTCCCTCTTTATTAGATAGGATTATTGTATTATGTTTCATATGAACAGCTGTAAACCTATTTTTGCCCTACCTGGTATATTTGGACATCAAATATAAGCTTATATTGTTCACATTGTCTATTTTTTTTTAAATGGTAAATTTTATGTTTGGTATATTTTACCACAATGAGACAAACCAACTTTAGACATAGTGTGAATTCAACAATGAAAATAATAGATATAGAAGGAGATAAGAGTGATTATTATTATATGATTATCTTTATAAACATAACTCCCTGGTCTTTAACAGAACATCCAAAACAAGAGGAACTTTTATAATGGGCATAAGAAACTTTTAGATCCTATATAACTATATATGCCACAGGCAGGGACAAACGAAATTCCCTATTGGCATTGTTTTCACTTCTAAACAAACCCGCACAACAGACCCAGGCCGTTTGATGAATAGGGTAGCACTTATCAGCTAAAAATTAACAACATGAAAACCAGTAATAGTTCCTTGTTACCATTTCAAGTAGACTTTTGATTCAATTTCTGGGGAAGGAGAGGAGGTCCAGAGTCTCAGTTTAATCTGATAAATTGTTAATTGCAGTTATAAGGGGGCAGGGGTACTTTTTGTAAGTGGCTCTGTTTAGAAGTGAAAACAATGCTACTAGTCATACAGTGTCTGGCCTGGTGTCAAAACAGGAAAATCCTAGTTAGGCGGGAGAGAGCCAAACTGAAATATGGCATAATCTTATCTATTCTCTCCCCCAAAGTATCAAAAGTTACCCAGATTTGTGCTATGCATTTTCCCACTCTTCTCTCCAGCAGGAGAGAATATGTACCCACCTTAGAAAAGCATGTATTCTGGTAAAATCCCAGGATCTGAACTTTATAAACAAACAGGAAGGATTCCTTCCTTTCCTAGGGGAACCCACTGGCTCTGCGCTCATTCACATCTCCCGAGACCACCACAGATCCAGGCTGTTCCAGGATTGCATAGGGCTAGAGGAGACAAGGAGAAATCACCAACTCATAAAGAAGATTAACCAGGACCTGGTCCATGGATCTGGAAGAAGCTAATACAACAAAGAATTTAGCCACCTAAGTAACATCTTATGCCTTCTTCATAGAGATTAGCATATGTAAGTGGTATTTGGGCAATTGGGTGTCTTCCTTCTATGAAAATAAAAAAAAATGTAGATGGAGATTCAAATACTTCATAGTTATTTTCATCAAATATATAATCTTAATGAAAACAATCAGCCTTAAAAATAAACTGTAACAAATTGTTAACAGAATCCTAATTGTTAGTTTGCTACTTTTCTCCTCACAAATCAGATTTCCTTTTAAATATAAGTCCTGGCTCTATACATATTTTATAAATTATTTTAAACATCCCATCTACTCTCTTGCAGTACCAGTTATTTTCTTCTTAGTTCTTTATATTCTCTTTGTATTGATTTATCTGTTTATTCTGTCTTCCCCCAGTAGACCCTGCTTCTTGTTCACACCTGTATCTCTAGTACCTATAACAGCACTGGGCATAAACACTCAATAAATAAAGGCATGAAAATGAATAAACAAAGCAATGAATGCAGTCACTTTTTAAGCTTTGAGAACTGGAGGATAACTTATAACCACTCTCCACTCCTTGTCTAGTACTTCATTTTCTATATCCCTCTCCATCTGAGTACTATATTGTATATAATCTGAACAAAAATTATGAAAGGTTGGTATTATCATCTCTACCCTAAAGGTGACGCAAATGAGATGTTAAATAATCTAAAGTCACCCACTTACTAAGCAACAGAGATCTGGATGCAAACCTGTGGTTGCCTGGCACAAAAATCATGCTCGTAATGGTATTAACTAACTAGCCTCCTTCCCTCTCACAATATATTCCTCCCATCACTTTAGGTCATGAATAGTACCTTTAATTATTAGCCAAGTAGTCTTTCCTCCCCAAATCTCAGATCTTCCTACTAGAGCAGGACTAAGTGAATGGAGAAATCTCTGGGATACTTACATCTAAAATATTTTTTCAGGTTAAGTAAGTCTTAAGAAATGAGTGCTTATGTCCACAAACAAACTTATATAACCCAAGTACCCATCAATAGGAGAATGGTATAAAAATAAAGTGGTATATTCACATTGTGGAACACTCATAGCATTTAACTACTGATAGATGAATCTCAAAAAAAAAAAAAAAGATGAATCTCAAAAAAGAAAGTTTGAAGTCAGAATAGTGGTTACGTCTGTGGAGAGTGGTATTAGCAGCAGAGGGGGCATGAAAGAACTTTTTGAGGTGATAAAAGTATTTTGTATCTTGCCCTGACCGGTTTGGCTCAGTGGATAGAGCGTCGGCCTGCAGACTGAAGGGTCCCAGGTTCGATTCCGGTCAAGGGCATGTACCTTGGTTGCGGGCACATCCCCAGTAAAGGGTGTGCAGGAGGCTGCTGATCGATGTTTCTCTCTCAATGTTTCTAACTATCTATCCCTCTCCCTTCCTCTCTGTAAAAAATCAATAAAATATGTTTAAAAAAAAAAGTATTTTGTATCTTGATCTAGGTCAGGGGTGGGGAACCTTTTTTCTGCCAAGGGTTATTTGGATATTTATAACATCATCTGTGGGCCATACAAAATTATCAACTTAAAAATTAGCCTGCTATATTTGATCAACCACTTAATTAACTCACCCCTGATGCCTAGGCAGGGCCAGATAGACCAAATGACTTCTTGGGCCCACGAATCGGGTGCTCCCCACCCATGATCTACGTGATGATCACATGGCTGTATACATATGCAAAAAGTCTTTGAGTTGTACACCTAAGATTTGTTCATTTTACTATATGTAAATTATGTCTTAATAAAGTATTATTAAGAAGAAAAGAATGGCTAGTTCAAAGTTGGTAGAGTGAATTATAAACCCTGTTTACACTGTTGTCACATGCCATCACCTACTACTTTTACCAGTAAACAGAAATAGCAGCAACCCATTGTCAGAATTAAAATTCATTATGTGAGGTCTTCAAGAACACATTACTCTCTTAAAATGCACCTACCCTATAACTCATAGATGTAACTCAAACAGTTAGCAACATTTCAAGATTGGGCTATGGGATTTCAGAAAGCTTACTAAAATGGGAGAGAAGGCAAAAAAGAACACAGTGTAAAAGCCAACACATCCAATATAAAATCTATAACCCATAATCACTTCCAGAGAAAACTATGAAAAAGAAGAAATTATCAGGGCACTGCTTTGATAGAAAGAAGAAATGAAAGGTAGCTACTGAGATTTGAAAAGCAAAGAAGCCTCCCAAAATTCAAGTTAATATTTTTAAGTTAATAAATGACCAATCACAATTCTCACCCACCTAGAAAAAACACCCTGTAGATTCTTTACAAAATCTCTTCAAATTCACAAGAGCTAGAAACTTGAGCAATGGGCCTGATCCTGATTATATAGAGAATAAAGATCAATGTGCTCTAGGCGTGAGGATACATGGCACTGCTGAGTATCCTGGAAACCAACAGTCATTCATGGGGAAGCAGAAGTTAGAAATGACTTCTAACTTCTTTTGCATTCTCCCATATCGGATTAGATTTCTACAATTTCATTCAAACATAAAATAAAGTTAATATATCTGTGCACTGGAGATATACAGGGATAGGGCATCAAGCAAAATGAAGTTCATTGTAGTCATAAAACACAAAGTGCTGTGGGGGCGATTATGTGGATATCTGAGAATAAACAGAGACACTACATAGTCTGAGAGCAACCAAGAATTGCTCGTCGAGATGGTAGGCAGACAGGATCACAATGTAAGATATGAAAGCTCAGAATTCTAAGGAGAGTCACTGCCTATTCTCAGCAACATTCTGGATTTCTGTCTCAAATAAGAAAAATTTTAAAGAGTTTTAAGAAAGGATAGAAAAGGCTCATGAGTTGGATCAAATGAATAAAAGTTAAAGGATGCTGGATTTTCAACATGGAGAGATAAAGCTAAGGTTAGATTTTTTTTTAAATATATTTTATTGATTTTTTACAGAGAGGAAGGGAGAGGGATAGAGAGTTAGAAACATCGATGAGAGAGAAACATCGATCAGCTGCCTCCTGCACATCCCCCACTGGGGATGTGCCCGCAACCAAGGTACATGCCCTTGACGGGAATCGAACCTGGGACCCTTCAGTCTGCAGGCCGACGCTCTATCCACTGAGCCAAACGGGTTAGGGCAAGGTTAGATTTTAGTATATTTTGGTAATCAATACATTTGATAATCAAGAAAAGATCCGTAAGGTAGAATTAATTGGCTTTCATATTCACAAAAATATTAAAACAGTGAGCTCAATGATCTGCTTTTAGAACAGAGAATAGAAACTTGTAGTGTATTTGAAAGGCAAGTATATCCTCTGGTTACATGGTTCAGTATTTACCAGTTGATAAGCATCCACTTCTCACGCATCTACAGAGACCTGGCATTCTCATAACATATCTGCGTATGATGGTAATTTTAAAAAATGTATAAAGTGCTTTAATGTAAAACAGAATCTAATGATTATGAGTATACTAATACATTCTAAAAAATTCCGCATGCAGCTATTTCAATGACAGCATTGACACCTGGGACCTAAGCCAAGGGAAGAACTAGGTGATCTTTCCCAGAACAGACTCTCCTGTGGGCTGTTTTGGGTATACCTGGTGCCAGGTACCAGTTCCAGACTCGTTTATTTGTTTTGACATTTCCTGATGCCATAACCCAAGGCTCAAGGAGGGCAGTAGAGAACTGAAGACTAAGCTTTTTCATTAGACACAGAACAGAAAGCTTCATCCATAGATCCAAGAGCCCTACGTGCATCATTTTTAAGGTGTCATTTACATAGTCAGCAAAACAATGATACTGTGGACAGTTATCTCTGGACAGTTCTAGCACTTTCCAGCTTCTAAGGATGTCCTGGCTTTCCTACAGACATCCAATATAACCAATACTTTTCCTGCCCCTGACTCCAAAAGTAAACGAGCTTTGCTGAAGGATTACTCAGTGATTTTGGAAGATGTGATTATTCTTTTAGGGAATAGTCTTAAAGGAATAAAATTATTTCCATCAGAGCTTCTTATTCTGTATAGCTACAAAGATCTTGATTGTGTTAGGTCATAATAACAGAGTTATGTTGTCTGCTCTGGCCTATGTGGCTCAGTTGGTTGAGTGCCGTCCTGTGCACTGAAAGGTCACCGGTTGGATTCCTGGTTGGGACACATGCCCAGGTTTGGGGCTGGATCCCTGGTCGGGGTGTGTGTGGAGGCAGCCGGTCAATGTTTCTACCTCACATCGATATTTCTCTCTTCTTTTCTCTCCCTCTCCCTTCTTCTCTCTCTGAAATCAATAAAAAACATATTGAAAAATAAAGGATAAGTTGTCTTGAACATCCTGCTCCCCACCAAAAAATTTTAAGAGGCAAGCCATATTGATGTTTAAAAATTCTCTAAGCTGTGAAAAGGTTACTTCAGATGACATACTTTCTGCTCATTATCCTTTCCTGACATACTGGCCGGAGAGCTTAGCTGTTCCCCCCAAATTCAATGGAATATAAAGGAACAAGGGCAACTACAAACAAAGAAAAGGAAATTACAGGAAAAGGAAGAAAAATACACCACAGAAAAGAATTTTAAACAGAGGAAGGGGAGTAATTTTACAGTGGAGAAATCTAATAAACACTATCTCAGTCAGGTGATCAAAGTTAACAACAGTGATAAGTCGTGTGGACAGTATGTACCCTTGATATGATGTGACGAGAAGGGCACTTTACCTCCATGGACTTCCTCCCCAAAACTTGTAATTCTAGTCTAACCACAAGAAAAACATCAGACAAACCCAAACTCAATGACAGTCCAAAATATATCTGACAGTACTCCTTGAAACTATCAAGGTCATCAAACAAGGAAGTCTGAACTACTGTCACAACCAAGAGAAAAATTAAGGAGACACGAAGACTAAATGTAATATATCCTGGAAGGGATCTTGGGACAGAAAAAGGACATTTTTTTTAAAAGGAAATCTGAATAAAGTATGAACTTTAATTGATAATAATGCATCAATATTGGTTCATTAACTGTTACAAATGCAATATTAAGACTAGATGTTAACAATAGGGAAAACTGGAGGTGGGGTAGATGGGAACTCTCTGTTCTATTCTAAAATTAGAAAGTTTATTTAAAAAAATGGAGAAATATGAAATAAATTATAGAAAAGATAAAACTACTCACAGCATGGCATAGTAGAAAATAAAAGACTTTAGAGACAAAATCTTGGGTTTCAATCACTGCTCCATTACCTATTGGTTGTGTGATCTTTAGTAAATTACTAGGTGATTCTCCGAGCTTTTGTTTCCTCATCTGTAAAATGGATATAATAGTAGTGCCAACCTAAATGGGTTGGTTTGAAGGTTAGAGAGTATGTACGCAGAATCTGGGGTAACCAACACCCTACCCTCTAAGCCCTCTCCATAATCATTTCCTCTGACAGTAGACCACTACTGACTGATTAGGGTAAAAGCAGCATCTAAGATTGCAAGGAGCAGCCATGCTTCTTCCTTAACAATTGTTTGGCACATTATACACCTACCTAATAGACTGTGATAACAGAGTGAAGTCACAGATTGCAAAATAAGAAAACAAGATGTCTTAGGGATCCAGGATTTACAAATTTAGCTAGGTTTAGAATCAACTGGGACATTTTCTCTCTCTCTCTCTCTCTCTCTCTCTCTCTCTCTTTTTTTAGAGAGAGAGGGAGGGGAGGGAGAGAGAGATATCATTGTGAGAGAGACACGCCCGATTGGTTGCCTCCCTCACACACCCGATCAGGCCAGGGATGAAACCTGCAACAGGTATGTGCTCTTGACTGGGAATTGAACTCAAGACACTTCAGTGCGGGGGTTGGGGGGGGGGGCACTCTAACCACTGAGCACCACAAGCCAGGGCCATTTTCTCTTTTTTAAAAAAATAGAGATCCGTTACCCTATCCCCAATCCCTTGAGATTATGTGAGTGAGTCTGCTGTGAGGCCAAGGAATCTATAGGGTGGGCAAAAATAGGTTTATAGTTGTGAGTATGCAAAACAGTTTATTCTTGTATTATTATTTGTTAATTACTGTATAACTAGAGGCCCAGTGCATGAAATTTGTGCAAAGGTGGAGGGGGGGGCGCCCTCAGCCCAGCCTGCACCCTCTCCAATCCAGGACCCCTTGGGGGATGCCCGACTGCCGGTTTAGGCCCGATCCGTGGGATTGGGCCTAAACCGGCAGTCGGAAATCCCTCTCACAATCCTGGACTACTGGCTCCTTAATCACTCACCTCCCTGCCTGCCTGATCGCCCCTAACTGCCCCCCACTGCCGGCCAGGTAGCCCCCAACTGCCCCCTCCCTGCCAGTCTAGTCACTCCTAACTGCCCCCACCCCCTGCTGGCCTAGTCACCCCTCACTGCCCTCCCTGCCAGCCTAATCGCCCCCAACTGACCCCCTGCTGGCCTG
>NW_005871768.1:126414-129927 GCF_000147115.1 Myotis lucifugus | reverse complement strand
TTATAGTGCCCCCCCCCCCGCCGCGGGGCGTGAGTAGACCCCCCCAGCCGCCGGCGTTGGCCTCCAACACCGCCCTCTCTCTTCTTTATATATTCTAAAACCCCCCCCCCCCCCTTGTTGTGTATTCCCCCTTCTCCCCCCCAAACAATAATGGGGGCCACTATCTCCCCCTTGTTGTGTTGTTCCCAACCAATAACAACCCCCCCCCCCTGCTTGGTCACCCCTAGCTGCCCCCCCCCCACTGGCCTGGTCGCCTCTTACTGCCCCCCCGCCAGTCTGGTTGCCCCCAACTGCCCCCCCTACTGGCCTGGTCGCCCCATACAGCCTGCTTGTTCAGTCATGTGGTCATCCCTCACTAACCCCCCTGCTGGCCTGGTCATAGGCAGCCATCTTGTAAGGGTGTGAGGGTCAATATGCATATTACCTCTTTATTATATAGGATTTTCCATATAAACAACTGTAAACTTACTTTTGCCTCACCCTGTATATATATATATATATATATATATATATATATATTTTAATTTAAATGCATTTTATTTTTAGACAACCTACATGACATGTTTTTTCTTAAAAACAATGCCTCCGCTCCAAATGAATCAAGGTCAAAATAAATGAAGAGCTCAAGATAACATCAGTCCCATTTGTCCCAGTCTTGGTGTGTGGATGAAAAGCAGCAGCCAGTTACCATGAGAGGTGATGGAGCCAAACTGCCCAATTTGTTAACCTTTTTCCATTTCTAAACCATCCTTAAAGAAAATCATATGTGGGGTCACACCATCCTCACGGCAGTCCAGCAGAGCACCATGCCATCTGGATTCATGTTTTCACCAATAAAGAACTGGTAGTTTTTGAAATTGGCAAGGATGTGCTTGATTTGTTCTGCAGCCCCTGTCACAAAAGGCTTTACTCTTTCTGGTCTCTGTTCTTCAAGCTTCCCTTTGATTGATTTCATGTAATCTTTGATGTACTTCTTGTAGGCTTCTTTTGTGAAGCTGGTTTCCTGCAAGTGATGGTTCATGGCAATGTCAACACCAATGATTACTGTGCTTTTGGTACCTTCGCCCTCAGGGCCTTCAGCGGAGGCATTTCCTCCAATAATCGAGTCATCAATGTTACTCTCTGTCCTACTGACCATCTTCCCCTCTGCCTCCAGGCACAGCCCATCCGCGATCTCCCGGATCTTGTAGATATCGGAGAACACCTCATCATGGCTGATGAGGTCCCGGTAGATGATCATGATGGCGGCTGGAAGGAGACGGAAGCGCTGCCTTAGCAGGAGCGCTCGGTGCAAGCGTGGTGCAGCCGGATCGGCGCTGGGGGGAGCGGGGAGCGGGCGGAAAAGTTCACCCTGTATATTTTAAGTAAGCTTCCCAGTGATTTGTAGAAAAATGATCTGCTATATGGTTTTTAGAACAGTGGTCTTGTCTCTTCCTCTTTTTACAGAGAAGGAAATCGAGACCCAGAAAGTGAAGAAGTGATTAGGTTCAGAGGCAAGTAGCTCGGGAGTGGCAAGGCCAAGATTGGGACAAGCATCTAATTTGTATATCTCTGTCCTTGAGGGTGTTTATTCTAAAACAAAGGGCCTGAACCACAAGCCATCACTTGGAATTGCATGTGTGACTAAAAGAGAAGAAACTCGAAAGAAAAAAATAAATCCTTGGGAAAGAAGATTCTATGGGGAGAATGTGGTGGGAAAATCAACTGTGCTTCCAGGACTAGTTAACTGAGATGACAGGCTGAGCTTTAAATCTTAACCCACCATTTATAGACTCTCCCAATATTAATAGACTCTCCTAACTGAAATGGGTGTGGGCTAATATTTAAGACGTTTTGAAAATCAGACCACCACTCTAATTCCAAGTGTAAGAACTTCTACTTGAAAACTTTATCTTGATTTAAAGCTACCAAAAAAGGCTGTGACTTATGATATTACATATTAAACAGATGCCAAAATTAGCCTCAGTTTGAATAAAGGGCATTTTAGAAACAGTGGTTTAAACATTAGTCTTTTGAAATACCTATCCCAAGAACTACTCATTTGATCTGGGAATTGACCACAGACTGAGTCAAACTAACTGATTAAGAATTAAGGTGTTACCTCAGGATAATACCAGAAGGGGAAATACTCAACTTCCTAGAACCACCTGGCAAAGACTACAATGTACACAATTGTACATTCATAAGCACTGGCCAGGATTTCCAACGGCTTCTGTTCTGTCCCACCCTTTTTTTTTTTTTTTTGAGTGATAAAGCAATCAGTAGAGAACTGCCACCAGCTCCCACATTTAGCCATTCACCAGCATACAGTAATCATATATTCCTTTCCTGTTCCTTTGGATAAACAGTAAATGTTCCCATTTATGGCCAACCTCTCCACTTGTATAGTAGATTCCGCCCTGCTCACTACTCAAGGACACCGCTCTAACAATTCTTCCTTTCAATCCAAATCATTCCCAATAGCATATAAACATGCTATATTACCTGCCATCTTAAAAAACACACAAAAAAACCCTGTTAATCCATCTCTACTTAGCATCTCATTTCTCAGCTCTCCTTTATAGCAAAATTCTTCAAAAAAATTAATGTATGCTTATACTACTGTCTTCAACTCCTCTCTTCCCATTCTTATAAAAAAAATAGTTTGTTGATTTTTAGAGAGAGAGGAAGGGGAAGGGAGAGAGATAAAAATTGATGTGAGAGCACAACATCAATTGGCTGCCTTCTGCATGCCCCCTACCAGGGATTGAGCCTGCAACCTGGGCATGTGCCCTTGATCGGGAATTGAACTGGCAACCTCCTGGATAATGCCCAACCAAGCCACACCAGCCAGGGTTCTTCCCATTCTTTTATAACCATTCCAAATAGACTTTCTTTCTTACCACTCATTGAAAACACTCTATTAGCCCTATCCGGTTTGGCTCAGTGGATAGAGCGGCGGCCTGCGGACTAAAGGGTCCCAGGTTTGATTCCGGCCAAGGGCACATGCCTGGGTTGCGGGCTCAATCCCCCCCAATAGAGGGCGTGCAGGAGGCAGCCAATCAATGATTCTCTCTCATCATTGATGTTTCTATCTCTCTATCCTTCTCCCTTCCTCTCTGAAAATAAAAATATTTTTTAAAAAATACTCTTAAATTCAAGGTCAATTCTCGGTCCTCATATGACTTGACCTCTTGACATGGTTGATTATTTCTTCCTCTCCAGAAAACACTTTCAAGTATAGTGGCTTCCAAGATGCCACATTCTCCTGGTTTTCTCCTACCTCTCTGGTGCTCCTCTTCTAGTCTTCTGCTATTTCCTCCCTGATCTCCAAATGCTGGAGTCTCCCAGACTTAACCTCCTCTTCTTCACTCACTCTCTTGGTAATCTCATCCAGTCTCATAGCTTTAAATCCATCTGACACTAATAACTCCCTCTTGGCTCTCTAGGCAAATGTCTCTAACCTGCACCTCTCCCTGGTACTCCAGACACATAATGTGCATTTCATCGTTATATGTTCAAACTGAACTTTTC
>NW_005871768.1:110261-126290 GCF_000147115.1 Myotis lucifugus | reverse complement strand
AAAATTCATGCACTGTTGTGGGGGGGATGTCCCTCAGCCCGGCCTGTCCGTCTCACAGTCTGGAGCCCTCAGGGGATGTCCAGCTGCAGTCTGGCTCCCTCTGCGGGAGGCGACTGGGCCGATCAGGGGAAGGCACCACCCCCATCACCCCACTGCTGCTGCCACTGCCGGCCTTGGCCCTCACTTCTTAGCACTGGTCCTGCCCCCCGCCCACTGGTGGCTGGGGGGTGATCTGAGGCCAGGACAGCTGGGGGAGGGGCTGTGGGAGGTTGAGCACAGCCCCCTGTCCAGCCTCTGTGGAGGCGTGGTGCCAGGCCCAGGCCCAGGCTGCTGCCTCTGTGGCTGCCTCTGCGGAAGGGGCAGCACTGGGACCGGGACCTCACAGCCCCTTCTCCTGCTGCCTCTGCGGAAGGGACCACAGTGCTGGACCGACCCGCACCACCAGCCCTCGGCCCTTGCAGGCACTGTGGCTTTGTCCGGAAAGACGTCCAGAAGACGTCCCGTCTATCCGGAATAATTAGCATATTACCCTTTTATTAGTATAAATTGATTTTTTTTTTTAAGAGAGAGAGAGAGAGAGAAAGAGAGAAACACCAATTGGTTGTCTCCTGCATGCCCCCTACCAGGGATTGAGCCTGAAACCTGGGCATGTGCCCTGACCAGGAAATGAACCAGCATCCTTTCAGGATGTTCAGTGCACAGGACGCTGCCCAACCAACTGAGCCACACCAGCTAGAGTCTCAGAGCCATCCTTAACTCCTATCTTTCTCTCTTTTTTAAAAATATATTTTTGTTGATTTCAGTGAGGAAGGGAGAAGGAGAGAGAGATGAGAGAGAATTACTAATTGGCTGCCTCCTGCACGTTCCCTACTGGGGATCGAGCCTGCAACCCGGGCATGTGCTCTTGACCAGAATTGAACCTGGGACCTGTCTATCTGCAGGCAAGGCTCTATCCACTGAGTCAAACTGGCTAGGGCATCTCCTCTCTTTCTCTTTCTCACTCCACATCCAAACCGTGGGCAAATCCCATTGGCTCTAGCCAATATATCCAGTTTTTATCTTTTTGTTAACATACCAGTTCAAGTCTCCATCATTTCTCATTTCTCACCTAGATTACTGATGCCACCTCTTAACTCATCTCCTCATTTCCACACTTGCCCCCTTACACAGTCTTCTCAGAAACCCAAATGACCAGCCATTTCACTCTGGCCTTTACAATGGCCAGAAAGGCTTACATGAATGCAACCCTCTCCTTCATTATTTGTCAAACCTCCTCTCCAAGTATATTCCCCTTTGTTCACACTGTTACAGTCACACTGGATTTCTCATGATCCCTTGACTATCCCAAGCATACTCCCACACCTGGATCTTTGCACTGGTTATTCTGTCTGGAATGTTCTTTCCTTAGATATCCACATGGTTCACTTCTTGAACCCAGCAAGTCTTTGTTTTAACGTCACCTTCTCAATAAGGTCTACGCTGATCACCCTAGATATAACCCTCCCCCCCCCCCCATTCTAGAGCCCTCCTTACCATGCTCTAGTTTTGATTCAATAGCATTAATCATCTTCTATTACATACTTGTCTTTGGGGGGGGGGGATTGGTTTATTCTGCTTAATCTGATACAAGAATCATGGCTAAAATGGTCTTAAATAGTCTTGAGTGGCTTATCATTCATGGGCAAAAATGTATAGACAGAGAATGGAAGGGAGAGCAAGAGCAAGATAATCTAATTAGTGCTAATGCCAGCAGTGGTCCAACTGGAAGTGTGTGATAAGGACGAACTCACCATCAGTTACACGTCCTGCATATGTGTGCCCTCTCTTCCAGGAGGGACAGTGTTAGAGCTCATGATGATTTATTTGTAAGTGGTAGGAGGAGGCTTTACACAGCAGAGCCAGTATGCCTTGTCCCCTCAACGATAAATGGAGTTAATGAGACAGATCTTCAGGCCTGCCTGTGGCCCAGGTTCCAGTTATCTTCGAGGCAAAAGGGAAGGCGCTGGTATGCCAACATGCACATGCACACAGAAGCATGCATAGCTGCACCTGCGCACCCATACACACACTATATTTGTCATTTTTTATATCTGTGTTCTCTCATTTAAATTTAATTTCCATTAGAAGTGGACTTTTGTCTGTTTTATTAAGTCATGTATCCCTGGCATCTAAAACAATACCAGGCACAGAGTAGGCAATCCATAATTATTTGCTTTATGAACAAATGAAGGATGAGAGAAGAATTAACTGAACAAAGGAAAGACTACGCTGTCATTTAAGGGAAGTCAAGCCCTGTTTTAAATGTCAAACTCTCAAAACAACTAATGACTTGATACCACCACTTAAATGTTTGAAATGTTTGAAATGAAACTTCTTCCAAATATTTATTCACCACATCAGCAAACACTAACTACTTAGCTGCACAAACCTGAAATATAAGTCAGACTGTTTGACCCTCTCACCCTCCCATATCCAATCTATACAGAAGTCCCATTAATTTTAACATAGAAGTTCAGCTCAATTTCATCTACTTCTATCTCCTCTACTAGGACTCTAGTCCAAGCCATCACAGTCCTCACCTGTACTATTCTGATAGCCTATCTGTTCTCTTTTATTTTCTTGCCTACTTCAATTTACTTCCTTCATAGAAGCAAAGGTGTTCTTTAAAATGCAAATCCTATATAATAAAAGCCTAATATGCAAATCGACTGAACAGTGGAATGACCAGTCGCTATGACTCATACTGACCACCAGGGGGCAGATGCTCAACAAAGGAGCTGCCCCCAGCCCGCAGGCCCCAGGCCAGCCAAGGTGGGTGCCAGCGGGGGCCCCCAATCGCCTCGCCAGTCACCTCAAAGATCGGTCCTGATCGCCAGCCAGGCGTAGGGACTCTACCCATGCACGAATTTCATGCACTGTGCCTCTAGTTGGGTCATAATGCTCCTCTGCTTAAAATCTCAAATGTTCACAAAATTTGGTCTGTGAGTGAGTTGGCTCCTGTCTACATAACAACTCCATCTGTGCCACTCTATTCCTTGATGATTATGCCACATCCACAAAGGCCTGATTTCAGATCTTCCAGCATGTCTGATTCTTTGCTGCCCTTGAGTCTCCGCACATGCTGTTCTCACTTCCCTCCACTCTTCATCCTTCAGAACTCAGTAAAAAATGTTCCCTCCTGTTTAAAGTAGCTCTCCCCCTCTTTGTATCTCATTCCTCGTTTGTTCCCTTAATAATTTCTCAATTTACTTGTTTTTTGTTTCTTCCCCACTATAATATAAGCTCCATGAGGGGAGGGACCACAATAGCAAGTGTAAAAGGTAGGAGGATATAGATGCCTCTTTGGAAATGTCTGAGAAGTATAGCTATATGTAGGTCTCTCTCAGCTCTAAGAGCTGCCATTCCAACACTTATCACCCTCCAGGTGGAGCATGTGTATGATTTCAAAATGAATTAATAAAGACAAGGTTTCAATGCAAGTCGCATTAATTCCAACTGCTATGGACCAAACTATATCTCTCCCAAAATTCATATGTGAAAGCCCTAATCCCAATGCAATGGCATCTGGAGATGGGACTTTAGGGAAATAATTAGGTTTAGGTGAACTCATGAGTGGTTGGGCCCTTATGATGGGATCAATGTTCTTAACTAAAAAAAGAAAAAACACCAGGACACTCTCTCTGCTATGTGAGGACGGAGCAAGAAGGCAGCTGTCTGAAAGCCAGGAAGACAGCCCTCACCAGCACCCTGATCTCAAGATGCCTAGCTTCCAAAATTTCTGTTGTTGAAACCAACCGGTCTATGTATGGTATTTTGTTATGGCAGCCTGAGCTGACTAGGTAAGACACCAACCAAATAAGAATGCTCCACTCACAATATAACCAAATAAACATGTAAAAAGATACCTGGCACAGTAGCAGTGTCTATCAAGATTCCCACCCCATACTGTTCCACTGCTTATTTGATGCTCTTCCCCAAATAGCTACATATTTGAAGACTAAATACTGTTAAAGCTATTGCTTTAAATGCTCATCACTTGTAAATACTCAAATGCTAGAGGAAGACTTCACAGCTGGCACGGAAGGGTGGTGAGTAGCACCTTCCCTCAGGCACACTCCCCTCCCCACCCTCCATGCACTAAAACGGGTGACTCAGGCACACCAAGACATAGCAACACTGTTCTATTCAGAACGACTCACTGATGTTTCAGTTAGGAAGTAATTTTGGCTGGGACTCATGACAGCATATAGAAACATTTCCTCAGGCAATCTTCCCATGGGATTTCTGTCTAAATGAGAATCTCAGGGGCTCTTTATTAAACTGTTTGTTTGCTTTTCTTTTTAAGTATAGACATTTCAAAAATCTGAGTTTTTCCCTCTAAAACTAGGTTCTAATTGTAGATTAGAGCGGTAGAGCAACTAGATTCTTTGAAATACTTTGTTAGAAAATTACTTTAAACATTCAGGAGCTTACAGGATTTATAAAAGGAAACAGGCTAACACTGTATTTTTAAAAATTCAGTTATTTCTCTGATACCAAGTCAGTTATTTCTCTGATACTTTCTACCTTGGAAATCTCAAAACACAGTCTTAAAAACAGTGGTTTTAAAAAAGCACTGGGGGGAGGAAGGGGAGAAAGATAAAAAACACCACTCATTTCTATCTATTAGGGAGAAATAAGCAAAGTAGTTGGCAACAGGTTATGAAGATGCCAAAGTCAGAGAGCTCCACTTTACAAGAAAGAGCTACACCTATGCCAAATAATCAAAGGTATAAAGTTTGGTTATAAAATAGAGACAGGCAGTATGAGTATTTTGCAAATGGAACAATCAAAGCTGCTCTGGGGCCTGGGCACCAAGTACAGGCAATAAGTTGGGTAAGCTGAACAGACTCTACATTTTAGAATCTGTGATTCCAAATATTAATCAATATTGTACTAAGTGCAATAGGAGACAAAGGGCTAAAAAAGGAAACTTTCCAATATACAAATTTCTGAGGGCCCTAAAATAGTACTAACTCTCAAAATTTTTTTAAAGATTAACACTTGTTCATCTTTCTAATCCTATATAATAAAAGCCTAATATGCAAATCGACTGAACGGTGGAATGACCGGTTGCTATGACACGCACTGATCACCAGGGGGCAGACGCTCAACGCAGGAGCTGCCCCCAGCCCACAGGCCCCAGGCCAGCCAAGGTGGGTGCCAGCAGGGGGCCCCCCGATCACCCCACCAGTCACCCCACAGAAGGAGGCAACCGGCAGCGGGGGATGGGGCCAGTGAGTGGGCGGCGCCAGCCAGCCCAGGCTGGTGGGGGTGGGGGGGCCCAATTGCCCCGCCAGTCGCCCCACAGATTAGCCCTGATCGCCGGCCAGGCCTAGGGACCCTACCCGTGCACAAATTTCGTGCACCGGGCCTCCAGTACTTTTAATAAAGAGCTTCATCTGTACAACAGCAAGTCCCACCTATGAGTATCCACTGTCACTGTGCTCCTCCCTCCTCTATTTGACTATTGCAGGGGGTAGGTATAGGAGCTCAAAGTTTGGGGAAGCAAATTGCAGCTGTTTTGATTCCTGGTCAGGGCACATACCCAGATTGTGGGCTCAATCCCCAGTGGGGGGCATACAAGGGGCAACCAACAGATGTTTCTCTCTCATCAATGTTTCTATCTCTCTAATATCCATAAAATATTAAAAAAAAACAAAAAAAAAAACCTCATGTCTCCTTACTCTTAGTCCAGTGCCCTTTCTAATACACCAGGTTGCCTCCCATTTAATAATGAAAGTAGTAGCCCTAGCCAGTTTGGCTCAGTGGCTAGAGCATCGGCCTGCGAACTGAAGGGTCCCAAGTTCAATTCCGGTCAAGGGCACATGCCTGGGTTGTGGGCTTGATCCCCATTGGGGGACTTGCAGGAGGCAGCCGATCCATGATTCTCTCTCATCGTGGATGTTTCTATCTCTCTCCCCCGCTCCCTTCCTCTCTGAGATCAATAAAAATATATATAAAAAAATAAATTAAGGCCTTCACTTCTTAAAAAAAATCAAAGTAGTAAATCAAGGCTGAAATGAATAGGAAATGTGCATAAGAAAAACCTGAGTCACCTTAGTCCTGGAGTGAATTCCAAACTTGAAAAGCCAAATGACTACACAATGGAATACTATGCTGCAGTAAAAAAGAAGGAATTCTTACCATTTGCAACAGCATGAATGAAACTGGAGAGCATTATGCTAAGTGAAATAAGGCAGTCGGAGAAAGATAAATATCACATGATCTCACTCATTTGTGGAATATAATGAACAACATAAACTGATGAACAAAAACAGATCCAGAGACAGAGAAGCATCGATCAGACCATCAAACCTCAGAAGGAAAGTAGGGGAGGAGAGGGGTAAGGGGGAGAGATCAACCAAAGGACTTGTATGCATGCATATAAGCCTAACCAATGGACACAGACACCAGGGGGGTGAGGACCTGAGTGGGGGGGTGGGGAGGCAATGGGGGGCTAAGGTCACATATGTAATACCTTAATCAATAAAGAAAAGGTAAATAAAGACTGCAGAGAAAAAAAAAAGAAAAGAAACCTTATTTTGGTTAGTCCTTTTCTGAAGAAAAAAAAAAAGCCAAATGAATATTTGGGGAAAGCCTGCCAACAAATCTAGCAGAATACTTCATACTCAGTGGGCTCTATTTCTCTATTACATCAGCCCCTCAAATCTTATAACTGTGCCTTTTCAAAGTGATACGCCTGATGAGTGCAAAAACAATGTTTTTGGGTTTTTTTACCCCAAGAAAATTTAGGTTAAAAAAAAAAAAAGGAGAAAATAATCACGATTCTTTCTGCCAGAATTCTGGCATAGTGGGACTATGCAGGAACGCATCTAGTATGGAATCTTCCCACACTCGAGTTGTTAAGAGTAACCAGCAGAGGCATGTTCCATACACTCCCCAAATATCTGAGCTGGAAACAACAAAAGATATTCAGAGATCTTAGCCCTGGGACAATAGCTCTGTCAGTCCACTACCGTTCTCGACTCTGTGTTTCTGCTCTTCAACTTCATACCAAAGAGCATGTTACACCTGTACAAGTACTTGAGAAAACTACGCAAGTGAATTCACACAGTAATATATAACAATTTTGGCAGGGCACCAATATGAATAAAATATAAATTTTTTTAAAATTCAAAGACCTTTACACAAGCATATTATCCTTAGCATTTACATAGCATATTGGACAAAGAACCCGGGGCCCTAATAACCTGCTCTTGAGACCAACACCAAAAAGGACTGTGGCCCTAGCCAATTTGGCTCAGGGGATAGAGCGTCGGCCTGTGGATCGAAGGGTCCCAGGTTCAATTCCGGTTAAGGACACATACCTAGGTTGCAGACTCCTCCCTGGCCGGGCCCTGGCCAAGGCCCGTACAGGAGGCAACCAATCCATGTGTTTCTCTCACATCGATATTTCTCTCTGTCTTTCCCTCTCTCTTCCACTCTCTTTAAAAATCAATGGAAAGATATCCTTGGGTGAGGATTGGGAGAAAAATAAAAGGACTGGGCAGTTTCCATGCAAAGGGAATTACCTGGTAAGAAGGCAAAGATGAGCATTTTATCTCTTACCTGAAGCCAAAGGTCGGATCCACTCTTTGCTATTCAGGTCAAGTCTCCAGAGGTCATTGAAGGCAGCATTGCAGCTGCTTTGGGTACAGCCTCCGAACACATACATAGACTGATTAGCATCATAATAGCATGCACCTAGAAAGAAAACAATAAATAAATAACTGATGTTTAATTTTGAGGCTCCTTTAATACCTTAACTATAGCCCCTATCTTTCAAAGACCAATTATTTCACAACTCTTTTACCAGGTATCAATTTTCTATAACCAGCCTGTTGTCCTCAGGTTGGTCAGTATCACGTTAACCTTTAAAATAAGGCCCAGAACCTTAGCTGGTTTGGCTCAGTGGACAGAGCGGCGGACTGAAGGATCCAGGTTCGATTCTGGTCAAGGGTACATGCCCAGCAGACTCAATCCCCAGTGGGGGGCGTGCAAGAGGCAGCGAGTCAATAATTCTCTCTTATCATTGATGTTTCTATCTCTCTCTACCTCTCCCTTCCTCTGTGAAATCAATAAAAAAAAATATATTTTAAAAAATAAAATAAGGCCCGGAGAAAATGTTATTTCTGAGCACACTAAAGCAAAGTGACAATGATGTTATTAAATAAGACAGTATAACTCCAGCAAGAGCACACAAGAATTCAGATGAAGGGAGCTCAATGAGTGAAATTTCAGCACAGCTGCATAATGAACCTAAATCTGCATCACCTGCTAGGGTTAGGGAAAGATAGTGCTAACAGATGTACTGTGCCCCCATTTCTCTCCTTCAGTCTTCCTCTTATCGTTTTTGTTTTCAAATGAAAACCAAAGCACAAACCAATAAGCAAATCTTTATATGAAGGAGAATGACAGAAACTTTTAATCAATGCCATGAAATAACCACACATAAAGACCAATGTAGCCCAGCCAGCGTGGCTCAGTGGTTGAGCATTGATGTATGAACCAGGAGGTCACAGGTTCGATTCCCGGTCGCACATGACCGGGTTGCCAGGCTCGAAGTCCAGTAGGGGGCGTGCCGATCCATGGTTCTCTCTCATCATGGATGCTTCTCTCTCTCTCCCTCTCCCTTCCTCTCTGAAATCAATAAAAATATATTAAATTAAAAAAAAAGAACAATGTAGCTCAGAGATATCAGGAATAATATGGACACGATATAAATGAGAAAAAAAACATGAAAGTCATTAAGCTCCTAGGTATAACTAGAAGCCAACAAGACAGGCTAGTTCAGTGATGGCGAACCTATGACACGCGTGTCAGAGGTGACACGTGAACATTTTTTTGGTTGATTTTTCTTTGTTAAATGGCATTTAAATATATAAAATAAATATCAAAAATATAAATCTTTGTTTTACTATGGTTGCAAATAACAAAAAATTTCTATATGTGACACGGCACCAGAGTTAAGTTAGGGTTTTTCAAAATGCTGACACGCCGAGCTCAAAAGGTTCACCATCACTGGGCTAGTTGGTACTGAACAGAAAACCAGTGCTGTAACACTGAAAAAGCCACAAGGTCTCTGAGAAGAGCCTTTTTATTTTATTTTTTTTATAAAGATCTGATATTTATTTATTTATTTTGTTAAGCCTCATCTGAGGATTTTTTTCCGTTGATTTTTAGATAGAGTGGAAGGGAGAGGGATCAAGCTTGCAACTGAGGTATGTGCCCTTTACAGAGTTACATGGTCTAGACTGGAATCGAATCCAGGACCCTTCAGTCTGCAGGCTGACGCTCCAACCACTGAGCCAAACCAGTTAGGGCAGAAAAGCCTTTTAAATTAGTTGATTATATACTAATTAAATATATACCTCACCAATGGGCATCATTCTGAAGAAAAGAGGCAATGATTATGAGAGGTGTTGTTCCTTTAAAACTAGGAAGATCAGAGCTAGAATCTAGATAAGAGGCTTGAGAGCTAAGTTCTGTTACCCTGCTTCTTTCTCACTAAAACCTCATTTAGTCTCTATCCCTTGGAAAAGATGACCACACTCCTTATACTCTTGCATTTAGCATCCTGGATCGCAGGAAGAAGGCCGAGCAAAACTTCCCTTTCTATTCATTTTATGCATACTAGTGGGGAAAAAAGACCTCTCAAAGTTCACGTGAAACTAGGCTTGAACAGTTAAGGGTCACATAAAAGGAAGGGGGAAAGGAAAAGAAATTGAGAGATTCAACCCACTAGTGCAGGGTTTCAGTGATCACTCAGCTTATTTGTAGATCTAGTTCGATTTAGCATGCCACTGTTTGTAAGATCTCTTCGGAACCCTGGCACCACTTATTCAAGTTCAGAAGAAGAGAAATGCCACTGCTATAATTACCTCTGTAATATGTACTAACTCTGGGAATAACCCTTCCTTTTATTCTTCTTAAGTGAGCCCACCCTATAGGCTCTTTAAGGAATCTCTACACTAGAAAGGCCAAGTCAGAAAACTGGATGAGTTAAGAACCAATAAAGCAGTGTGTTTAGTCACTTACACCCAATAATCTCAATCAGTGGAAGAAGTACATCCAAACCATCAGACCTCTGACACTGCAGTAATGGAGCTGCACACTTTTCAAATTAACAAAGAAATTAAAGAGACTAGAGATGTGAAGAAATGAAATACTACTGTCCAGCCGGCGTGGCTCAGTGGTTGAGTGTCGACTTATGAACCAGGAGGTCAGGGTTCCATTCCTGCAGGGCACATGCCCGGGTTGCGGGATCAATCCCCAGTGGGGAGTGTGCAGGAGGCAACCAATCAACGATTCTCTCTCATCATTGATATTTCTATCTCTATTTTCCTCTCCCTTCCTCTCTGAAATAAATTTAAAAAAAAAAATATATATATATAAAAGAAATGAAATACTATCTAATCACCAATAGGCTCACACCTGCAAAACAGTCAATATGTTCCCAGAACTCAAACACAATAGAATGGTATATGAAGATTTAAATGATCTCACAACTTCTACTGACTGTCTTTGTCTTTGAAAGTAACTTCTAATCTATATCTAAATCAGTTTTTTTATCCACATCCCAAAAACAAAGTCTATTGAGAAGTAAAATCCTATGAAATTACATTGCCCATGTCTCAAATTAAAAACTACAAATAGCAAAGGATCAAATTAGATGACATTAGACAAACAAAAAAGAGTAATTACTGAAGCCACATTTTAATCTCCACTAAAGGAGCTAAATTAAGCTTCAGATATTCTGGTCTTCTCATACCTTTCTTGAACTAACTATTTCAACAAATGGGAAAATTTTGAACTGAACCAACTAGTGCCAGGCAAAAAAAGAACATTCTTTTCCTCTTGATAATCCATGCCTCCAGAACAGAAATTAGCAATGTCCTATGGCTTCTGAAACCTTAACTTGTGTCCATTTTAACAATGTTTAATAAACAAGTTCATGATTTCATAACTAAAAGAGTCAGAGCTCATTTATGTCACACCATTCCTCAAAGATCAACTCTTAGCAGCTGCTTCCTTCGTGTAGCAAAAGAGTACAGTGCCTTTATTTATCAAAGAGGTAGCAAACATTCTTCTTCTCTATTTGGATTGAAAACCCAGCTGGCAGCTGGGCCCCATGAGGTTCTTAACCACGTGTATTTTAATCCTATACTAAAATAAGGCAGTCGGCATTTTCCTGCTTCTCTTTGAGCAAACAAAGGTTTCTGCAAGAGGAAGGCACAGCCCAAACTCCACAAAGATAATAGGACTGAAACGACAAGTTTCACACACTTTATTTTCAATGTCCAGCAGTCAATTATCAACGAAGCTTGGAAAGGAAGGGAGTCAATTTAGGCAGCTAAGTTTAGAACTCAGATATAATGGAATGAGAAAATGGCCATCAATAATACACTCAAATATTTTAGGCATCCTAATGAACTTTGTTTAATGTCTATTTTTATTTAAGACACTATATGTTGGTCTGGGTGGGGGTGGGGAAACCGGACAAGTTCAATGGGTCTTGTAGAAAAAAATAAGAATTTAAGCAAATACCAGTGCTCAAGTAGTCATTTCCCTTTTACCAAAGTTCTCCACCCAAAGAGAATATTTTCCTTTCAGAACATCTAGACCATTGGAATGTGCCAAACAAAAGTTACAGTTCATAGTACAGTATGAATACACTGCTAAGAAATAACATTAAAAATGTTTATTCCAATTGCTAAACCTCTTCAACCTTTGGAAATGGGCTTGATTGTTCCATGAACAATTATTGCAAGACACATCCCACAAATTAGTACCTAATAATCCCTATTCAAAAGTCAAATATTCACAATTACACAAACAGCAAGCGAATGACTCTCAGCATTCTGAATACTTCCCTCCTATATTACATTCCTCTCAAATGTAAGATCTTCCAGTTGTTTCATATTTTCCATGATGCCTGGTAGTCACTCAATAAATACCCACTCTAACTTGTGCACTTTCGGTTGTTAAAGTCTCTTTTGTTTCCCCCACTTGTCTCCAGAGAAAGGTCCTGAGGCATTTATCCCATGCTTAAAGAGACTATGCTGTCATGTGTCTCACATCTACAAGCCAGGACATATTTGATAGGGCCTGTAATTACATAACTATGGAACAAGCAAGGTTGGTTACCCAGTCTGGGCCTGCTGGCTATTGCAGGAACACAATCTGCATGTGTGTGGAATGACCTGACCATATCTGGAGCCTAAACACTAAAACTTTTTTCAAGGCATGATGCTGGGGACTCAACAGACCACTACATCCTTTTGAAAAGGACACCCTACAATCTGAAAAGGATCGCCTACATTAATCAAGGCTTGCATGATTGGTCATGCACTCACCAAAAAAAAAAAAAAAAGGGGGGGGGGGGGAAGAACTGGCTTTATTTTACTTCCCCTGCCCTTTTTGTCCCAGATATTTTTATTATTTTTTTATACTTAGGAAAGAAGCAGTACTGCTCATATCTCTGTTACATTTAATTTCACAGAATTTAATAAATTATCAACTATGATCATTTTGCAATTTAAAACATAGTTTTTAGCAAGTGTTCCTTTAATTCAATTTCCTAGCAACTCTGTGGCATAAGAACTTGTCATACACATTTTACAGATGAAGAAATTGTGGTGAGAAGGGCCAAGGAACTTGCTTCCAAAGTCCAAAGTTCTTTTGCATGCAGTCTCTCATATATAGGTAATTATGGTAAGACAGAGATGGTTATAAATAACTAGAGGCCTGGTGCACAAAATTCATGCATGGCAGGTGATCGAAGCGTGAGTGTCTGGCATAGAAGGGCAGGTCCCAGCTGACCTCTGGGCCCTGGCCAGCACCTGGGCCACCGCATGCCCCCCTCCACCTGAGTCATAGCGCCCGAGTCCCCTCGCAGAGATGCAGTGAGTGTGGCCAAACGCTGCAGGCCAGGGTGCAGTGTAGGCTGCCCAGCGGCGCCGCATGGAAGCCAGGCGGGCAGCACGCTCTCTCCCAGCCGGCCTTGCAGACCACTCCTGTGCGAACCTACAGGGAGCCCAACCGGCCCCTGCAGTCCCGGCAACTGTGGCCCGGTTCACCTGAAAGAGGCCGCGCAGGTGTGTGGTAGGATCCTTGCGGGTGCCCAGTACCTGAGCACCTGAGCATGGGGGCTTCCCCAGCGTGCGAGCCCTGATGTCCTAGGGGAGGGAGAGCAAGCTCAGCGGACACCCGCATTCTCACTGCACCTCCGTCCCCATCACCCCCGTCCCCAGGTAGCCGGTGAGAGGTCGCAGCGCATCGCCAAAGCCCGCCATTTTCCGTGCCGCCCCCTGGTGGTCAGCGCACATCATAGCAAGCGGTTGAACTCCCGGTCTCCCTGTCAAACTCCCGGTTGAATGACTGCCCAAGGGGACAATTTGCATATTAGGCTTTTATTACATAGGATAAGAGGAAAGTATGAAGTGTATTAGAGGAGTATAAGCAAAGGAAGAAAGCGCTTAATCACCATGGTGGGAAATTTGAGAGTAGTTTTTTAAGAAGATGGCTTTTGGCTTTGTTTGTTTCTGAGATAGGTTTTAGAGGATAGGACATTTTCAGTAAATTAATGAGGGGCAACCAAGACTGGGATAGCAAAAGAGGAGGAGGGAAAGGGAAAATGAAATCAGGGCATCCAAGGAAAGAAATGAAGTAGTGAGTTTAAGAAATCACAAGGAGTCTTGTGTGGTCTGACTGTGTAAGGAGGCAGTAGCAGTAAGTTAGGCTGAAAAGGTAAGGTGGAGCCTTGAAAGCCAGGTGGAGTGGAAACTTCTACATGTAGTGCAAAGAGACAGGCTTTTTGGAAGTGGAATGACAAGGCTGGTTTTATGTTTCAGATTTGCTCTGTTTCCCGACAGGAGCTCCTGTCATTTCGAGCATGCCAATTCTTTATGTATAGGATCATCCCAGTCACTGCAGGACATTTGCCTGGTCTTTGCCTACTAAATGCCTGTAGTGCTTTCTAGTCGAGACAATAAACAATGACTTTACATATTTCCAAATACCCTAGGAGGTGGCACTGTCCCTAATTTTAGAGATGATTGCCAACAGTGTCTAGTCCAGATTCAAATGAAGAGAAAAGGAAGGCAAGAAGACTATTTAGACAAAACAGGAAAGATGGAATGATTAGATCATACATGGGAGTAATGGGGAAACAAAGGAAACATAATGAGAGAGATTGCTGAGACAGAACAAAATCAACAGGATTTTACTTTTATTGTTGAGAGAAAGAGAGGAACTGAGGATGAATCCAAGTTTTCAAGCTTGTATAATTGAAAGCATGATAAATGCCATTAACTAAATTAGGGAGAGGAGAAAATTTGGAGGGTACTACTGAATTCGGCTTTTAGCTGACTAAACATGGAACATCTGTGTATCTCTACGGCACTAGGAGCAAAGAATTAGAAATGCAGATCTCGAGCTCAACATGAGCTGAGAATAAGAAATAAAGTTGATCTCAAGGTATAAAGGGTTGAAAGAGGAAGAAACTAAGGAAAGAAATTCCTTGTTTTCAACCCGTTTTGAAAACTGCTATTTCTCTGTAACAGTCTTCTTTAGTTTGCCAGTTAGACAACATGTAGACAGATGGAAAGAAACATGAGCAACCAAAAGAGACAATAAGACACAGAGGCACCTCTTTAAAAAAATCTATGGCACCTTTTTTCGGATTTCAAGTAGATATGAAACAATTTTTAAGTAAAAACAAGTATCGCCAAAACCGGTTTGGCTCAGTGGATAGAGCATCGGCCTGCGGACTGAGGGGTCCCAGGATCGATTCCGGTCAAGGGCATGTACCTGGGTTGCGGACACATCCCCAGTAGGAGATGTGCAGGAGGCGGCTGATCGATGTTTCTCTCTCATCGATGTTTCTGACTCTCTATCTCTCTCCCTTCCTCTCTGTAAAAAATCAATAAAATATATTAAAAAAAAAAAAAACAAGTATCAAAACCCACCAATCTCTGAAATTCTGGGAGCTTACTCACTGTACTATTCCTTTCTATTTCCCCTTCAAATAACTGCCTCTATTTTATGATACTTGTTCAAAAGCTAGTTAACTGAGAAAAAGTTTTTCCCCTTTTCTCATCAGAAAGCTAAACTATTGCTTTGAGAAATATTCATCTCTGAATATTTCCTACTCTGGTTTTTATTTCACCTAGATTCATTCTATTTTCCTCACAGTTTAAAAATCTAAAAAAAAAAAAAAAAAAAAGAGCCCTGACCGGTTTGGCTCAGTGGATAGAGCATCAGTCTGCGAACTGAAGGGTCCCAGGTTCGATTCCGGTCAAGGGCATGTACCTTGGTTGCGGGCACATACCCAGTAGGGAGTGTGCAGGAGGCAGCTGATCGATGTTTCTCTCTCATCGATGTTTCTAACACTCTATCCCTCTCCCTTCCTCTCTGTAAAAAAATCAATAAAATATATTTTTTTAAAAATAGCTCCTTGAGAGAACTAAAAACACAGCAATAGTTTGGCCTGTTCCTTTGATCTATTTAGATCCAATTCAAACAAAATAATGAGTTATGATTATTTATTAAACTATCTTCTGCATACAGAGTATAACAGATAACCTAGGGTAGCCTCCAATGATCCTCACTTCCTGGTATTTATACATTTGGTCAATCTCTATGTGACCAATAGAATACAGCAGAAAAGACAGTATTCATCTCAGAGATTAGGTTGTAAAAGAGACCATGGCTTTTGTCTTGGTGTCTATCTCTGTCTCTTTCAGATCATTTATTCTGTGGGAAGCCAGCTGCCCAGTCGTGAGGAGCTCTATGCAGTCCATGTTAGTAAGGAACTCCTCCTGTCAGTTACTTGACTGAGCTTGGAAGCAGATCCCCCAAGGCCCCAGTCAAGCCTTCAGGTGACTATCGATTTGGCTGTCAACTGACCGCAACCTCATAAGAGACCCTGAGCCAGAATCTCCTAGCTAAGCCACTCCCAATTTTGTGACCCTCGGGAACTCTGTG
>NW_005871768.1:41245-110161 GCF_000147115.1 Myotis lucifugus | reverse complement strand
CTGGGGACGGGGGACGGGGACGGAGGTGCAGTGAGAATGCGGGTGTCCGCTGAGCTTGCTCTCCCTCCCCTAGGACATCAGGGCTCACACGCTGGGGAAGCCCCCACGCTCAGGTGCTCAGGTACTGGGCACCCGCAAGGATCCCACCACACACCTGCGCGGCCTCTTTCAGGTGAACCGGGCCACAGTTGCCGGGACTGCAGGGGCCGGTTGGGCTCCCTGTAGGTTCGCACAGGAGTGGTCTGCAAGGCCGGCTGGGAGAGAGCGTGCTGCCCGCCTGGCTTCCATGCGGCGCCGCTGGGCAGCCTACACTGCACCCTGGCCTGCAGCGTTTGGCCACACTCACTGCATCTCTGCGAGGGGACTCGGGCGCTATGACTCAGGTGGAGGGGGGCATGCGGTGGCCCAGGTGCTGGCCAGGGCCCAGAGGTCAGCTGGGACTCATCGACCAGCTGCCTCCTGCACACCCCACACTGGGGATCAAGCCCACAACCCAGGCATGTGCCCTTGGCCAGAATCGAACCTGGGACCCTTCAATCCGCAGGCTGATGCTCTATCCACTGAGCCAAGCCGGCCAGGGCAAAATATAGTTTTTTTTTAAAAGACACACACATATAAGCTAACAATGAAAGACATTAAGTGCCAAATTAGAATTCCAGGCAACATAAACATAAGCTCAGAACAGAAAAATATTTTCTATGGGCTAGAGAGTTGAGAAAAGGTTTCATGAAGGAGCTAGAACTTGAACTGAATCTTCAAGGAGAGGCAAGCTTCTGCTAAGTGGATGGGAATACTCCAGGGAGGAAGAAACGAGTATGACAAAGTGATAGCTTGAAAGAGGAGAGCTCTTGGGAAAAGTTGGGAGATGAAGTGGTGAATTTAGACATAGGTCAAAAGAAAAAGGGCTTTGAATATCAGACTAAGTTTAGCTTTTATCTTGTAGGCAATAGACAGGCACTGAAAGGTTTTGAAAAGGGAAATAATATAATTAAAGCAGTAATTATGAGAACTTTCTAAAAGGCACTCCTCTCCCTCGGTGAGCTCTCTCTTGGCAGACCCATTAATAAATGCACCTTTACTGGCCTATAATATACATCTCAATTTCACTTTGATGGAAGGATATGAATCACAATAGAATAAAATGTGTCTACAAAAATCAATTAAAATAGAGAGTTAATTCTAGAATAATTTTAAAACTCTATATCTATTTGCCAGGACATTTTATTTATAATTTTACTATTTAAATTTATATTTTATAATCAATAATCTTCACATTCAAAAACTTTTTGTGACTCCAGTCAAATTCGTGTTTGCTGAACATACACTAAGTTAAAATAAAGAGTTATTGTAAAACTCTGGAGCAAAATCTAGAAATACTCTCGTGTATGTTGTTCCTTTGTTTTCGTCTTACATGATGTCAGATGTTTAAAAGTCTAAGCATAACACCTTGACCTCTTTGGAGTAGAAATACTACAAAAAAATCAATGAAAAGCAAAATATAAAATTATACCAAAGTACCAACAATGTATTTAGGCTCATGTTCTTCCCTAATTCTGATTGTAAAATTAATGTAAGTCCTCATTTTACATTCTCATCATTAAAAAGTCAGACAAGCCCTAACCGGTTTGGCTCAGTGGATAGAGCATTGGCCTGCGGACTGAAAGGTCCCAGGTTCAATTCCAGTCAAGGGCATGTACCTTGGTTGTGGGCACATCCCCTGTAGGAGGTGTGCAGGAGGCAGCTGATCAATGTGTCTCTCTCATCGATGTTTCTAAATCTCTATCCCTCTCCCTTCCTCTCTGTAAAAAATCAATAAAATATATTTTTAAAAAATAAAAATAAAAAGTCAGACAAAATACATGTCTTCAAAGTAGTTTTTGGAAACACAGGCAGGGTGGAATCTGCTTTCTCAGTAAATACTTACTGTGTGAGAACCGCTGAGTGATCGGGGTTCCAGGATAAGGGTAAGTCCGACTCTCCCACTGAATGTTTCCTTCCTGAACAGCCTTTATGAAACCATGATAACACTGGTGAGCTACACCTAAAGACAAAAGTAACAAAGGCCTCAGCCTAGACACTTCACTTGTAAATCAAATTATTAAAACCATTTAAGTGTTTTATAATTTTATAAAACATAAGTTTCTTTGAAAAACTCCAAATTTCTTTGATTTTTCATTCAAAGAAAGAAAACAGAGACCTGGCCTGGTAGCTTAGTTCATTAGAGCATTGTCCCAATATGCTAAGGTTTCAGGTTCAATCTCCGGTTAGGGCACATACAAGAATCAACCAATAAATACATAAATAAGTGGAACAACAAATCAATGTTTCTCTCTCTCTCAAAATCAATAAATAATTTTATTTTTTTTTAAAAGAAAGAAAATAAAATCATAGAGTTTTAAAACTGGAAGATCCAATCCTTTCATTTGCCAAGTTCAGGAAGGTTAAATGACTTGCTCAAAGTTATAAAATTAGCTCACTCTGTAACTCTGCTCCCCTTTATGTTATATCATGATGCAACACATCGAAATAACTGGTGTTATTTACTCCAAAGCAAAGGGGCTGGCAGACAATTTAGCTTAGTGATAAAGAGTATGGTAAAACAGTACCTGGAATATGATAGGTGTTCAGTAAATATCTATCATTAGGCCATGGCAACTAAGCATTCTCCATCTTAAATAAGGAGATAATAATTAGTTTATAATGGACTATTATTTATAACTAAATTATTTATAATTAAGAAAGTCTGTTTTAAAAAGTGAAAGTGTGCCCAGCTTGTATGGTTCAATAGTTGAGCACTGACCTATGAACCAGGTCATGGTTTGATTCCTGGTCAGGGCACATACCCAGATTGTGGGTTCAATCCCTGGGAAGGGGTGTACAGGAGGCAATGTACTGAGAAGCAACTGATTGATATTTCCCTGTCACACTGACGTTTCTCTCTCTTCTCCTTCCCCTCTCTCTAGAATCAATGAAGAAAAACAAACAAACAAATATATCCTCAGGTGAGAAAACCCTATATAATAAAAGCCTAGGTGGCGTCACGTAGGATGTCATCACAAGATGACCTCCACAAGATGGCTGGCAGGGGAGGGCAGTTGGGTGCAACCAGGCCAGCAGCGGAGGGCAGTTGGGGGCGACCAGGCTTGCAGGAGAGGGCAGTTGGGGGTGACCAGGCTGGCAGGGAGGGCAGTTGGGGGCAAGATCAGGCCAGCAGGGGAGGGCAGATGAGAGCGACCAGGCCAGCAGGGGAGGGCAGTTAGGGGTGACCAGGTTGGCGGAGGAGGGCAGGTAGGGGTGACCAGGCCAGCAGAGGAGGGAGATTGGGCCGGCAGGGGAGAGCAATTGGGGGTGATCGAGCTGGCAGGGGAGGGCAGTTGGGGGTGATCAGGCTAGCAGGGGAGGGCAGTTGGGAGCGATCAGGCCAGCAGGGGAGCAGTTAGGCATCAATCAGGCTGGCAGGGGAGCGGTTAGGGGGCGATCAGGCTGGCAGGCAGAAGCGGTTAGGGGCAATCAGGCAGGCGAGCGGTTAGGAGCCAGCAGTCCCAGACTGTGAGAGGGATGTCCGACTGTCCAGCCCGGCAGTCGGACATCCCCTGAGGGGTCCCAGATTGGAGAGGGTGCAGGCCGGGCTGAGGGACACCCCCGCCCCATGCACGAATTTCGTGCACCGGGCCTCTAGTAAATAAATAAATGCCCAATAATACGTTCATACATGTGATTAGATCAGAGCCCCTCATCCATGATCCTTCCACCCCTATTTAAGAGGTGAAACCATCTATTTCCAAAGGGTAGGGAGCCAATCTCTCCTGAAGAGTCCACTAACTCTTCTGACAGAAGCAGGTTGTGCATACCAGTATTACTTGTTATAAGCAGCTTCAACAAAGCTGGTCCTTAGACCTCCAGGATAGAGTTGGATAAGTGACAAGATCCACATTCCCCATGAGAACCACTCTGATGCAAGGAAAAGCTTTTAAGGCTGATTCTTATCTACAGGTTTTTCTCTTTCAAATTTCTGGCTGCCTTGCTCCACCAGGAAAGAAGCAATTGATAGAACCCTTTAATCAAAGATCATTCAACTGGCTTGGTCATCTTTATTTTTAAAAAAGGGGGTGGGGGCTTTCCACCTAAAATGGAATGAAGCCAAATAACTGCTATCGATTAATTAAAAATAAAATACAGCCAGTAATTTCAACATTTAGCTAAAGTTGAAATCTTGATTAGAAAATAGAGGGGAAAAGGGGAGAAACTCATTTTTAAAAGTAAAAGATATCCAAAAGGCCTGTGTTGTTTAGAGATAAAATCAAGGGGTAAATGCTTTCACAAATCCCTATTTGCCACAACTAGCCACTTTGAGAGATAATATGGTATCATCATGGACTTTAAAGACAGACTGCCTGTGAATCTTTGATCCTCTGTTTAGTATCTGTGTGACTGTGGATAAGTTACTTACCTGTGCCTCACTCAGTTTCTCCATCTATTATAGCTTGCTGAGAGGATTGTAAGCAGTTACAATAGTGCCTGACAATGGTAAGAGCTATATTAATGTTAGCTATTACTGTTATCCCATATCCATCCCTACTTTGCCTGTTCAAGAACAATACAATTTACCAGATCAACTCTAAGAATATGCAGAAGAAAAATTGCAAATTGATTAAATACTATAGTATTCAAGCTGTTCATAAAACTACTCAGGATAAAAAGAAAAGGGAAATGTACAATATTAACTAACACTAAACTTTAGAACCATAATAAATTTAAGGAAGAAAAGAAAAAAAAGCCCTGGCCAGGTGGCTCAGTTAGTTGGAGCGTCATCCAGTACACCAAAAGGTTGCGGGTTCAATTCCCAGTCAGGGCACATACCTAGGTTGCAGGTTTGATCCCCAGTTGGGATGCGTGGGGAGGGGGGTGGGGGGGGGGGATTGATGTTTCTCCCTCACATTTTTTTTTCTCTCTCTCCCCCTTTCTCCCTCTCTCCAATCAGTTAAAAAAAGAAAAAAAGAAAAAAAAGGAGAAAATAAAATTTAGAGTTTAAAAATAATTCATTCAAACACATTTTAAATAAATAAATAACCTTTCCACGTCCCACTGTCCCCCAGTACCTTTGATAAGTCGATACCATTGTTTGCAGACAAGGGCTGCAGTTTTGTGTTCTTGGTATGGTGAAAGAAAGGATAGGATGTATTCCAAAACCTCTTCAGGCAGCTCAGACATGGACCTATTATGTCTAGTCTCCTCAACCTCCAATATTGGTTGGGGCTCCTCATCTTGCTCCATTGTCCCTTCTAGCACAGTTTCTTCTTGGTCCACCGCCATGAAACTGTCATCTTCACTGTCCGAGGAACTGGCCATGACATTCCACTCGACAGCTACCGTGGGAAAGAAACAAACATCAGTATACACTGCTAGCAGCTCTGAAATAATGTAGGCATGTGCACCCAAGTTGTTCAGGATTTGTTTGAGACCCTCACTATGAAATGTGTTCTCTAGCACTTTCATACACTAGTTGTGAGCCACCTTAATTTGATAGGCACAGCTCAAGCACCAAGCCCATCCCAAATAACTAACAATCCCTTAAGGCTTCTGGTTGTATTTTTTACTCTCCACTGAAAACTATGATAGGTACAACTATACTAGTAAAGCCAGAAAACAGGTTCTCTAACAATTCCCCTGACTCAAGGATCTGACTGGAAGATAGCAAAAGGAATAACAATTAGCCTCCCTTAGCCAGTAACATAATTTAAGACCTCACACTCAGAAGGAAAAACTAACTGTGGTGCTACAAAGAGTAATAAGAATATTCTGAGGCCCTAGCCAGTTTGGCTCAGTGAATAGAGCCTCTGCTTGCGGACTGAAGGGTCCCGGGTTTGATTTCGGCCAAGGGCACATGCCCAGGTTGCAGGCTCAATCCCCAGTAGGGAGCGTGCAGGAGGCAGCCAATCAATGATTCTCATCATTGATGTTTCTATCTCTCCCTTTTCCTTTGAAATCAATAAAAATATTTTTTTAAAAGAATATTCTGTCCTAGCTGGTTTGGCTCAGTGGATAGAGCACTGGCCTGTGGACTGAAGGGTCGCAGGTTCGATTCCAATCAAGGGCATATGCCTGGGTTGCGGGCTTGATCCCCAGTAGGGGGCATGCAGGAAGCAGTCGATCAATGAGTCCCTCTCATCATTGATGTTGCTGTGTCTCTCTCCCTTTCTCTATGAAGTCAAAAATATATTTAAAAAAGCGAATATTCTGAGGATGTGATTTTAGATATAACAGTTTTTCTAGCTTTTACACAAGACAATTCACTTAAGAAGATAATAAATAGTACAAGAATAGGTCTAACTAGCTAAAATACCAAATACACAGCAATTATTTATACTAGAAAACATAACAGATCCAGGAAGTAAAAAACTGGAAATAATACAAATGCCCCTCAACAATAGAACACATAAATGTGGCACATTCACAATGGAATGCTCAATGGCTCAATGGATAAAGCATCAGCCTGAAAACTGAAGGGTTCCGGGTTTGATTCCGGTCAAGGGCACATACAACAAGGAGCCACAGGTAAACACACAGATAAGTCTCAACATAATATTGAGCAAGTAAAATTAGAAGAGTACATACTACATGACCATGCTTATGTCAAATTCAAAATTAGGCAAAATTAATTTAAGCTGTTGCAAGTGAGGGTAGTGGGTTACTTTTGGTAACTACTGGGAAGCTCCTGGGGGTGCTGGTAAAGTTGTTTCCTGATTGGGTAATGGTTACACAGATGGGTTCAGTTTGTGAAAAATTCACCAAGCTGAATACGTAATGCACTTCTCTAAAGTTTACTAAAACACGCCATGATCAAGTTACCTCTAGTAGAGGTAATTAATTTTAAAAATTATTATGGGTGATTTTAAATTTTCTTCTTTGTGCTATCATCTGTATTCCCTAAATTTTCTAGAAAGAGAACAACATGTTAAAAACATACACACAGAGCTCGGCCAGTGTGTCCCAATGGTTGAGTGTAGAGCTATGAACCAGGAGGTCAGGGTTCAACTCCCAGTCAGGGCACATGCCAGGGTTGTGGGCTTGATCCTCAGTAGAAAGCATGCAGGAGGCAGCCAATCAATTATTTTCTCTCATCATTGATGTCTCTCTCTCCCCCTCTCTCTTTCTCTCTGAAATCAATAAAAATATATTTTTTTAAAAACATACACACCGCCCTAGCCCATTTGGCTCAATGGATAAAGCATCAGCCTGAAAACTGAAGGGTTCCAGGTTTGATTCCCATCAAGGGCACATGCCCAGGTTGCAATCCCCAGTAGGGGGCGTGCAGGAAACAGCCAATCAGTGATTCTCTCTCATGATTGATATTTCTCTCTCTCTCTCCCTCTCCCTTACTCTCTGAAATCAATAAAAAAATATATTTTAAAAAAACCTGGAAGAATGAGCACATTCAAGAAAAATGAAAACATAAAACTAATGAAATTGCTTCCAAGACAATTTATCTACCAAATTAGCTCATGATACTGCAATGTGTCTTAGAAAGTGGTGCTATCTTGATGATGATGAACAATTGGCTAACTGGAAGTAGTGGAGCAGTCTAAATCCTCCCAGTTGGGGGAGGAGGGGGTAGTGGTGAAGAAAGGACACCAGCAATTCCTTCCATTCCCCCAAAGTTAAGTACTGTCATAGGTAAACTGTAAGTTGTATTAGATCAGCGGTTCTCAACCTGTGGGTCGCGACCCCTTTGGGGGTCGAACGACCCTTTCACAGGGGTCGCCTAAGACCATCGGAAAACACATATATAATTACATATTGTGTTTGTGATTAATCATTATGCTTTAATTATGTTCAATTTGTAACAATGAAATTGGGGGTCACCACAACATGAGGAACTGTATTAAAGGGTCGCGGCATTAGGAAGGTTGAGAACCACTGTATTAGATAAAGGATCCTAGGTAGTTAGCCCCATCTGCCCCACTATGGGTGAGCTGTTTTTCCCCACACTTAACTGCTAGAGGGAAGGCCTTTCCATTTCCAGCCCTAACTTCTATCCAAAAAATATAGTCATGTAAAATATAAAACAAAAATTTGAATTTTTTCCTGGCAAAAAAAAAAAAAAAAAAAGCTGCCCTTTTCTACTGGAAAAAAAAATTACTTCCTATATTCCCTCTTATTCTTTCCCCTCAAGTTATCATTTTTTATCTCCCATTGGCTATCTTCCCAAATTTATTGATTTTTCTCATATTTTTAACATCTACTCAGCCCTGAAATTCACCAAAGAATCCAGAAAAACCAATTCCTTGAGTTTAGCTGTATTTTTCACATTTAAGTTAATCACAGAATCTCAAATACAGATGTTTCTTATACAACTTTTTTTTTTTTTTTAATTCTCACCAGAGGATATTTTTCCATTGATTTTTAGAGAGTGGAAAGGGGGAGGGAAAGACAGAGAGAAATATCAATGTGAGAGAAACACATCAATTGGTTGCCTTCTGTATGTGCCCTGACCACATCTGGGGAGAAGCCTGCAACCTAGGTACATGCCCTTGACTGGAATCGAACCCAGGACCCTTAGGTCCGCAGGCTGACGCTCTATCCACTGAGCCAAACTGGCTAGGGCTCCTATACAATATTTTGACAGATTGTGAGTCTAGGGTCTGCTTCAGAACAAACTGAATCATAAAAACTGCAAAAGGATATTTTCATTACTATTTTTACCCCCGAAACAAAATAAATCTGTTTGGCTCCATAAAACAATTTACTTCTTTTCCAAATCTCAAATTAGCAAATCCAAAGAAAGGGCTCACGCTTTTGTTAAATCCAGTTTTAAGCAATTGTCACCATTCAACCATTTCACTGCCTACACAAGCATCAAACCCTATGCCCCTGAGAGCATGTCTGCTATCTTGGCCCTGAACACAGATGCCATTGAGAACACAGGGATGGGCTCAGATGCAATGCCTCTGTAATTACATGCGCAGCATCAATTTGCACAGCCCTTCATTTTCACTTTCTTGATTAGGTAATGAAATCATCACTTATATTCCCAGAGGACATAGACGCATTCCGAAACAGTTTTTCATTTTTTCATGCCAAAAGAAGCCCTACAAAACATTTCACATGTAAGTGTATTTATTTAATGAATGTGATTTTCATGAAAAGCCTTTAAAAGAAATTTTCTCACCCTTCACATTTGTGTTAGGCCTTCTCCGTTTCACCAAAGTGAGAAACCACAATTTGAAGTCAACTTACTGGACTACTGAGGGCAGAGACCATTTGCCTAGGCACCTGTCTTTCTAGCACTAGACACTGAAATGAGCCAAGGTTTATTGACATTTCTACTCACAAAACCCTTGTGCTGACTTCACATTATTTTATAATAGAAATGACATCATTAGTACATCCAGGAAATAGCAGATCCTACCCTTATATGTCACTGGATGTTGTCAAGATATTTTATTGGTCAGAATGAGTATACTTCTATGGTTCCTTGAATTTTGACCTTTTAAGGTGTACACTGGCTGGCCTGAGAGTCTGCTGCCAGACTCATGACCCATACCACACCCAATGACCCCTTGCTAATTCAAGAGGAATGGTACTGAAGAAACCACTTATTAGGCCCAATAGTATTTTTTCCTTTGAAAAATTACTATACTACATCAACTACATTCAAACCAGTTTTGAAAATCCTTCTGAAGTACAAATTAAGGTTAAGATTCTGAGACCAGGAGATTTGGCTACTGTTTCTAGCTGCAATGTTATGTGACCCAGGTAAGTAACACAGAGTAAGATAGGAAAACCTCTTTATCCCTAAGTAATGAAAGTTCCCTACCTACTTCATAAAGATTTTATAAGAATAGCAGATATCAACAAACTACTCTGAACTCAGAAGAAGTAAAGAGTTAAAATAGATTCAAAGAAATTCAAGATGGGAATGAGAGTACTTTGTTTTTCACTTAAAAGTAATTGCTAGCCCCAACCGGTTTGGCTCAATGGATAGAGCGTCGGCCTGCGGACTCAAGGGTCCCAGGTTTGATTCCAGTCAAGGGCATGTACCTTGGCTGCGGGCACATCCCCAGTAGGGAGTGTGCAGGAGGCAGCTGATCGATGTTTCTCTCTCATCGATGTTTCTAACTCTCTATCCCTCTCCCTTCCTCTCTGTAAAAAATCAATAAAATATATTTTTTTAAAAAAGCAATTGCTAGTCCTAGTATAATATTTGATTAATCGTGCCTGTGATTTCTGTACAACTGGACATTTGACAATCCTCTTGGAGTAAACACATCTTTCTGAAAATCAGAATACACTTTACTTACCTAAAAGGAAGCTGAAGATTTAAAATACAATCAAACTTACTCACAATCTCAAAAAGTTAAAAAATGCAATTAAGGGAACTTACTGACAGTAAAACAGAGCACTCAGACCCAACTAAGGAATGCATGGCTGGACTGAATGGGAAGCACCCAGTCAACCCCTCAGCATGAGGACTTCTGCAGTTTCAGGGCAAAGCAGCAACCTTGCACAGATACCATTAAAAACTCATGAAATTACTCACCTCAGCAGCACTGACGTGAGTTTAAAAGTATTAAATGTTACTCTTGAAAATATAAATAACTGTCGAGTGAGGATTTAAAGACCACAATATGATTCACTCTAAGATGATAATAAACCTTCGTATTAATATACTATTATTACCATCATTATACTAAGTCAAATGAAAAAGTTATTAAAAAGTAGGAAATGGTGCCGTAGCCTGTTTGGCCCAGTGGATAGAGCATCGGCCTGCAGACTGAAAGGTCCCAGGTTAGATTCCCGTCAAGGGCATGTACCTGGGTTGCGGGCACATCCCCAGTAGGGGGTGTGCAGGAGGCAGCTGATCGATGTTTCTCTCTCATCGATGTTTCTAACTCTCTATCCCTCTCCCTTCCTCTCTGTAAAAAATCAATAAAATATATTTTTTAAAAAGTGGGAAATGGTAAAATATAAATTTCTACCTTACTGCAGGCATTCAACAAACATAAAAGGAACATCTGCTATATGTGAAAATACTGTGCTTAGATTCCCACGGGAATTACAAAAAGAAGATAAGCCACTATTTCCTCTCAAAGAGAGTAGCCCAGTTAGAGCCAAAGACAGATGTGTGATACCAAATGAGAAGCTTTAATAGTCCAGGAAAGAAAGCGATGGCTTCCAACTAGGATGAGAAGGAAGTTAAACAGAGGCAAGCATTTGAGCTTTGAAGAATAGTAGGATTTCAGAGAATGAAGTGGGAGAAGGTAAACGGATAAAAGATTTTAAAATTACTGTCCCTTGTACCAATATTCCTTGCCACTTACAGAATTACCTTTAGGACAAAAGGTAAAAACTATTTTTTACTCCATGAGTGATTTATCACATGCACATACTACTTAATATTTTATCTACATTAACAGAAGCTCATAATCTGAGACTCCTTAGATCACGACAATGTTTTGACAAAAAAAATCTAGAAATAGAATAATTTGGCATAACTATTGTTGCTATCAGAAAACTGTGAGCTATTTTGACAAGCAAATTCAGAGAGCTATTTCTATAAAGCATTCCAAATTTAATAACAGATATCAGCTGTAGTGAGGGTTTTTTTGTTGTTCTTAATCCTCACCCAAGGATATTTTTCCATTGATTTTTAGAGAGAATGGAAAGGAGAGGGAGAGACAGAGAGAAACATCAATGTGAGAGAGACACATCGATTGCTTGCCGCCCACATGCACCCTGACCAGGGCTGGGGATCGAGCCTGCAACCGAGATACGTGCCCTTGACCGGAATCGAACCTGGGATCCTTCAGTCCACAGGCTGACGCTCTCTCCACTGAGCCAAACCAGCTAGGGCTGCAACAGGTTTTTTCAATGATTAAATTCATCAATATGTTATACCAGTGGTCGGCAAACTCATTAGTCAACAGAGCCAAATATCAACAGTACAACGATTGAAATTTCTTTTGAGAGCCAAATTTTTTAAACTTAAACTACATAGGTAGGTACATTGTTATTAACTTAATTAGGGTACTCCTAAGGCTTAGGAAGAGCCACACTCAAGGGGCCAACGAGCCGCATGTGGCTCACGAGCCGCAGTTTGCCGACCACGGTGTTATACAATTAAATTTTCCCTTAATGAAATAAAAAAATAATTTCCATAAACTATGCAGCAGTATACTTTATCATTCTTTACAATGGCTGATATTAAATGAAACCACTTTATGACTATTACAGAGTAGTAGCAGAAATGGACCAATTCTCAGAGCCATTCTCTATATTCATATGTAGCAGCCAAAGAATTACTAAGCATAAATGGTCAAGGAAAACATAGCAGCCAAAGAATTACTAAGCACAAATGGTCAAGGAAAATGTACTACTTTCGATCATCAATGGAGATATTCTAGGTTCTGCAAATTCTATATGGAGAACCATACATTCTAGGTTCAGGAAAATGTTTCATTTGGTAGAAAAAGTGTAATGTAACTGTAATACCCAAATTTACATTTTATGGAAGCTTGAATATTTAGATTTTAATATACAAAGTATAGAATAATTCTGATTCTAATAATTTTTTAAAGTATATTTTTATTGATTTCAGAGAGGAAGGGAGAGGGGGAGAGAGAGAAATATCAATAATGAGAGAATTACTGATCAGCTGCCTCCTGCATGCCCCCCACTAGGGACTGAGCCTACAACCAGGGCATGTGCCCTTGACCAGAACTGAACCTGGGACCCTTCAGTCCGCAGGCCGATGCTCTATCCACTGATATTTTCTCTCATCATTGATACTTCTGTCTCTCTCTCCCTCTCCCTTCCTCTCTGAAATCAATAATTTTTTTAAAAGAAAATAAGAAAAATGCAAAAGGGGCAAATAATTACACTGTAACACTGTATTAACTCAAAACTGACTGCATCCGGCAGCAGAAATGTTCAGAGCACAACTATCTCTTCCTCTATGCTCCCACAATACTAAGTATCTGCCTGCATACTAGCAATTACTATACACTAGTCCCCCCTTATTTGCTGGGGATATATTCCAAGACCCCAGTGGATACCTGAAACTTCAGGTAGTATCAAACACAATATATACTATGTTTTTTCCTATGTGTACATACCTATGATAAACTTTAATTTATAAGTTAGGCACAGTAAGAGATTAACAACAATCATTAATATAATAAAAGCCTAATATAATAAAAGCCAAACTGTCCCCTCGGGCAGTCATTCGACCGGTAGTTCGACGGCTCGCTATGACGTGCGCTGACTACCAGTGGGTGGCAGTGGAGGCGCTGCCGGCCCTGATGGGCCCCAACGAGAGCTGGACTGCAGCGGGATGGTGGAGCAGGTGAGCAGGCAGTACCAGGCCAAGGTGGGTGCGAGCGGGGGCCGATCGCTCCGCCGACGACCAGTGGTGGCAGCAGGGGATGGGGCCATTGCCTGGCTCTCAGGCGCGGGAGCTGGGCGGGGGCCCAACCCCAATCAATCGCTCGCAGGCAGGATGGTGGAGCAGGTGAGGGGGCAGCGCCAGGCCACAGCGGGGTGCCAGGTGGGGGCTGCGGGGGCTGCAAGGCTGGGGGTGCGAGGCTGGGGGCACAAGCTGGGGCCAATCCCTGCAGGCCACCCCAAGGGACCCCACCTGTACACGAATTTGTGCACCAGGCCTCTAGTCCTATATAATAAAAGTCTAATATGCTAAGTGTCTGGTCGTCCGTTCAACCAATCGAAGCATAATATGCTAATGATATGCTAAGGCAGCTCAACCGCTCGCTATGATGTGCACTGATCACCAGGGGGCAGACAGTCGACCGGTCAACCAGTCGCTATGACATGCACTGACCGCCAGGGGGCAGACGCTCCAACAAGTAGGTGAGCTTGCTGCTGGGGTCCGGCTGATCAGGATTGAGCGAGATGGGATGGACACACCCTGGAGCCCTCCCACAGTCCCTTCCCAGCTGACCAACCTCCCGCGTACCTCTCTGGCCCTGATCATGCACCAGTGGGGCCCTTGGCCTGGCCTGTGCCTTCTCGCAATCCGGGCTAAGGGATCCCTCCCCCCTGGCCCCGAGTGTGTGAATTTCGTGTACTGGGCCTCTAGTAACTAATAATGAAATAGATTATGACAATATTCTGTAATAAAAGTTATGTGTGTGGTCCATCTCTCAAAATATCTTATTGTACTATACTCACCTTTTCACTTAAAGGATGCACTTTACAGCTTCTCTCTGTCATATCCGAATTGCCAGCATCATTACTTCTTGCACTTTGGGGTTATTATTAAGTAAAATAAGGGTTACTTGAACACAAGCACCGCAGTAACACGACAGTTGATCTGATAATGGAGGTGGCTACTAAGTGACTAACGGGCATGGAGCATTTATAGCATGGATATGCTGACCAAAGAGATAATTCACGTACCAGGCAGGATGGAGTGGGATGGCTTGAGATTTCATCATTCTACTCAGAATGATGCACAATTTCAAACTGATGAATTATTTATTTCTGCAATTCTCCATTTAATATTTTTGAACTCTGATTAACTGCAGGAAAGCAAATCCACGGATAAGGAGGGACTACTGTACTGAAGCTGTCTATGTCTCCTCCTCTCCCTTCAGGGCACAATAGAAAATAATTCTATTTCCTGCATCCATATAAGCCCTCAGCAAAAGGCTGCTGAATGAATAAGCAAACACAGCTTTATGAATTCATTTTAGAGCCAACAACAAAACCTAAATGCTAACTCATATTCTGATGAAAAAAACACACAGAACCTTCATATGAAAAATTAAAATTAAAAATAAAATCAGAGTTCAGATGGTTAAAGACAAAACTAGAAGAGGGATGGTAAAAATGGGGTATAAAGAAGTAGGATTTTTTTAAAATTCTTATTTACTGTTTTGAGAGAGACACATCTATTTGTTGTTCCACTTATTTGTGCATTGATTTGTGAGAGAGAAACATCCATTTGCTGTTCCACTTATTTGTACAGTCACAGATCAAACCTGAAACTCTGGTGTACAGATATCAAATTTATAATAATCAAAATATAGTCAATTATATGCAAAGACAGAATCAACAAATCTTTTCTATTTATCCTATTTCTTTTCTGAACTAAATTTTCAAAAGTTTTCCAATGAGAATTGACATTAGTAGTTTTTTACATTCCTGAGTCCCCTCTCCTGGTTTAGCAGAAGTAGTTATCCAAAAATTAGTTGCAGTACAAACAAATACACTTTCATTAAATATACACTTCAAAACTTCACACTTTCAGCTTAAAGATAGCTGCATTAACTTTAGACTTTAAAAATAAGGGAAGTCGTTAGTGTAAAGAAATTATGTATGTTAACAAAAAATACAATCACAAAAATGACTTAGTAAAACAGAACCTAATTTGAGGTTTCTTTATCATTTCATACACTAAATGTGAAGGTGGTCCCTCAAATTCCATTTTTGCTTTCTCTTTCCTTGCTACATCTCCTTAGGCAACCATGTCTGAAAAACACGATATGGCTGAGATTGAGAAATTCGATAAGTTGAAATTGAAGAAGACAGAAAAACAAGATAAAAATCCACTGCCTTCAAAAGAAACGATTGCGTAGGAGAAACAAGCAGGCGAATTGTAATGAGGCACACACCGCCAATAAGCACTGTACATTCCACAAGCACTGCCTTCTTATTTACTTTTATTAGCTGTTTAATCTTGTAAGATGCAAGGAGGTTGGATCAGGTTATCAGAGAACTACTGACAACAAAGCAGCACCTACCTATCCCATCTGCCTGTCTGGCTGACAGGGAAGGAAAAGAACTTGCATGTTGGTGAAGGAAGAAGCTGGGTGGAAGGACAATTAAATTTAGAGTAAAAACCAAGCTGGTCCAGCCCTGGCTGGTGTGGCTCAGTTGGTTGAGCATTGTCCTGAGCGCCAAAAGGTCACCAGTTCAATTCCCAGTAAAGGCACATGACCAGGTTGCAGGCTGGATACCTGGTCGGGTGCCTGAGGAAGGCAGCCCATTGATGTTTCTCCCTCTCCCTTCCTCTCTCTCTAAAAATCAGTAAAAACATATTTTAAAAAAACAAAAACAAAAAACAAGCTGGTAGAAGGTGTCCTACAGGCTGTAAAACGTAGTTTAATTAGACTGTTGTTGTTAAATTGATTTTAATTATTAGAATGCACGTTTTAATATGCCGGAGGGAAGCCCGGGTCCCAGGTGCCAGAGGGAAGCCAGTGCCGGCAGCTGGGGTAAGGCCTAATCTTGCACGAATTTCGTGCATCAGGCCTCTAGTGTGTGGATAGATAGACACATATATATAGACTAGAGGCCCCGTGCATGAAAATTCATGCACTGGAGGGGGGGTCCCTCAGCCCGGCCTGCCCCCTCTCACAGTCTGGGAGCCCTCAGGGGCGGGAGGTGACCCGGTGATCAGGGGAAGGTGACGCCCCATCACACCGCTGCTGCTGCCACTGGCGGCAGCACAAGCCTCGGCCGGCCCTTGTTACCTGAGCCTCAGGCAGCCCTGGGCAGCTGGGCAGCCGCCATCCGAGGCTTGCCTGTGCCTTGGGCTGACCCTGGGCAGCTGGAGGGCTGAGAGGACTAGGGGTCTCCAGAAGCAGGCACATCGAGCGGCCAGGCCTGCCTGGGGGCAGGCCCGGCCTTGCCACACACCTGCCACCCCAGCAGGGCTGAGAGAACTGGGTGCCACCATCTTGTAGCTATGGGCGCCGCCATATTTGAGGGTGTGGCAGTCAATTAGCATATTCCCTCCTTATTGGCTGTGGGTGCCGCCATCTTTGAGGGCAGGACACTCAATTAGCATATTCCCTCCTTATTGGGCATGGGCGCCACCCTCTTTGCGACGGTGCGAGGGTCAATTAGCATATTCCCTCTTTATTAGATAGGATATATATGATAAAACTATCAAGAAAAGCAAGGACATTATCACAAAAGACAGAACAGCGGTTACTTCTAAGAGAAATAAATGGTTGTAATCAAAGAGGGGTACATTGAAAGTACCTCTGGAGCACCAGCAATATTTTCTTTCTTGACTCAGATGGTAGTTACACAGGTGTTGGCTTATAATTATTCTTTAAAATGCATATATTTTATGCTCTCATCAATCTTTCACAATAAAAAAATCTAGGTAAACCTAACTTTTAATACTATTTAATAATAATATGTAAATACTGCTGCAGATATTATTCTGAACAAGAGCTCACATATTTCATCTAAAATAGTGTCAGCTTAACAGTGCACAGCAAAACCTACCTGTTAAAGGTAAAAAGAACAGCAAAGTCAATAGGAATGCAGATGAAAAAGGAGGAATCTCAAGGTTCCAATGCTTCTCAAATTTTAACGTGAATCTCATTAAACTACACCTTCAGATTCATTAAGCCTGTAGTAGGACTTTTCTGCATTCTAAACTTGGTGATGCCAGTTCGTGGACTCTTGAGTACCAAGTTCTTAAGTAATCATTAAAATGCAGCTGGTGTTTACACTAGATGATAAAAGGAAAGGGAATCAATAGGTATTGAGGGTATGTGCCAGGTGCGTTAACTCATTTAATCCTACCTCAACTCTATCAGGGACATATTATGAATTCTATTTTACAGATGAGAATAATGGGGCTCAGATAAATTAATTTGCCTATGATTACATAGCTTTGTAAAAAGAAGAGGAACCAGAATATGAACCCAATTCTATGACTCCATTTTTAAAAAAGAGATAGCATAAATCAGTCATTGAAATGAATTTAAAATCATCAGCAAAATAACTGTAACATGCTCCATTACATGGTACCTTGCATACAGACTATCACCTTCCCCCATTAGCTCATTCTTCAAAATGTCATTCCCTTTACTGTGATTCCCCTGCTATGATGCTTGTCATTGTTATCCACATTTGAAGTATTGTAGCAAAAGACCTATCTAAAATCTAACTTCCTGACTCCAGTCTCTTGCCCCATCAATATTTTTGAAGTCTCTAGGAATGTGAGAAATGAGAAGCATGATGAAAATGGTGTTTCAGGAAGTAGAATTCAAAGTACTCTGCAATTCCACAATTGGGATTTCAAATTGCTGTTTGCATATGGAGCAAGCTTCCACCCTGACACACAAAAATATCCCACAAAGGCCTTAGGCAGGTAGCTCAGTTGGTTGGAACATTGTCCCAATATGCCAAGGTTGTGGGTTCAATCCCTGGTTAGAGCACATGCAAGAAACAACGATTGCATAAGTAAGTGGAACAACAAATCAATATTTTTCTGTCGCTCTCTCCCTCAAATCAATAAAAACAACAACACTGCCCTAGTTGGTTTGGCTAAGTGGATAGAGCATCGGCCTGTGGACTGAAGGGTCCAGGTTCGATTCCAGTCAAAGGCATGTACCTTGGTTGCAGATTCCCCGGACCTGGTTGGGGTTCGTGCAGGAGGCAACCAATCGATGTGTCTCTCTCACAGCGATGTTTCTCTCTGTCTCTCCCTCTCCCTTCCAATCTCTCTAAAAATCAATGGAAAAATATCCTCGGGTGAGGATTAACACACACACACACACACACACACACACACACACGACAGCACTTATGTATTCTGTCTGTAGGATAATGCAAATAAATGTGAACAGAACTAAAAATCAAGATTTTCAGTTTATCTCTTTTCCACTGCCAGTCCGCCACCATCATGGGTCGCATGCACACTGCCGGGAAGGGCCTGTCCCAATCGGCTCTGCACTACCACCGCAGCGTCCCCACCTGGCTGAAATTGACGTCTGACAACGTGAAGAAGCAGATCTACAAACTGGCCAAGAAGGGCCTGACTCCCTCACAAATCGGTGTGATCCTGAGAGACTCGCATGGCGTTGTACAAGTACGTTTTGTGACAGGCAGTAAGATCCTGAGAATTCTTAAGTCTAAAGGACCTGCTCCTGATCTTCCTGAGAATCTCAACCATTTAATTAAGTTCGAAAGCATCTTGAGAGGAACAGAAAGGATAAGGATGCTAAATTCCGTCTGATTCTGATCGAGAGCTGTATTCACAGGTTGGCTTAATACTGTAAGACCAAACGAGTCCTCCCCACCAACTGGAAATACGAGTCATCCACAGCTTCTGCGCTGGTTGCATAAAATATCTATGTACTCAAGCAATAAAAGCATTGTTTAACTAAAAAAAAAAAAGATTTTCAGTTTAAGGAAAGAGAGAGACAAATATAAATCTAAAGGAAAAAAAAGCCCTGCAATATGTTCAAAGTAAACTGGAAATATCAAGCCTGGCCAGTGTGGCTCAGTGTTTGAGCGTCAACCCATGAACCAAGAGGTCACTGTTTTGAATCCCGGGCAGGGCACATGATGTCCGGATTGCAGGCTTGATCCCCAGTAGGGGGCATAAAGGAGGCAGCTGGTAGATGTTTTACTCTAATCGATGTTTCTACCTTCTCCCTCTCTAAAAATCAATAAACATTTTAAATTGGAAATATCAATATGAAGTTCTGATTTCTAAAAAACATCTTTTCTAGCTCTGCCCACTGAAAGGATCTAGAAATAATAAAGACCTAGCAACAATGAGCTTGGTTTCTAATGGAATTCCCTGTAAAAAACAACTTGGTCTTCCTAAGAAAATGACTGATTTCAGGTCAAGGATGGGGAGAGTACTAGGTGAATCTGAGATATCTTGTTGTGACAGAAAACAACCCAAAGACCAATGGGGGCATGTCAAAAGGACACACCAGCTTAAAGAAGAGACTTATACTGTCCAAAGTTCAGTGTCAAAAAGACTAATGGCTTTAAGTGTAAAAGACTAATGGCTGTAACTAAGTGTAAAGGGAAACCTTTCAAAGCAAAGATCTAGCACTTTCACGTTAACCAAGTCATCAAATTATAGTAGAAAAATCTGACATGAACAGTGTCACAAAAGATTAATATGAATATAATTAAGCCTTTAGTCTTGTCTTTTAAGACTGCACTTTCACCATGAAGTGCAGTAAGGGATAGAGTTAAATAACACAGGAAAACATTGAGACAAATCATGAATGTCAAAAAAGTCTACCAGAGAACCAGACTGGTCTCTTCAAAAAGTCAATGTCATTGCCCTAGCCGGTTTGGCTCAATGGATAGAGCATCGCCTGTGGACTGAAGGATCCTGGGTTCAATTCCGATTAAGGGCACATGCGCGGGTTGCAGGCTCAATCCCCAGTGGGGAGTGTGCAAGAGGCGGCTGATCAATGATCTCTCTCATCATTGATGTTTCTATCTCTCTCTCCCTCTCCCTTCCTCTCTGAAGTCAATAAAAATATATTAAAAATAAAATAAAAATGTATTTAAAAAATAAATAAATAAAAACAAATAACAGCAGAATGCAATTTGGAAATCCCCACTGGATCCTGGTTCCTACTACTCAGTCCTTTGCACTTGCTATTCCTTCTGTCCACAAAACTTAGCATTAAATATCCTACCTTGTATCTTTCAGCATGAATATCACCTTCTCACTAAGGCCTTCTCTACACCAATCTCAATTACAGTCATGTGCTGCATAATGATGTTTCTGTTAAGGATGGAATGCATATATGATGATAGTATACCAGATAGCCTCTGTGTGTGGAAGGCTATACCATCTAAATTTGTGTAAGCACACTCTATGATGTTTGCACAACAACAAAATCACCTAGTGATACATTTCTCAGAATGTATCCCCATTGTTAAACTGTGATTAATGTAGTCTTCCCTTTCTGCCCCATGTCATTATCACACCTTGTTTTATTTTATTTGTAGTCATTATTATATGAAATTTTGTTCATTCATTAACTGCTTTCTCCAATCTCAAACTAAGATAGAAATTAGAGACCTTGCCTATTTTTGCCCACTGTATCTCTAATACCTTGAACCATGCCTCGCATATAAAGGAATTCAATAAATGTTTGAATAAATGGACCAATGAAACAAAAAGGCAAGAAAAATTAAACAGACACTTGGGATCATGTAATGCTTTAGAAAACTCATGAGGAACATCAACCCATAAGAATCTAAAGTACAGCAAGTCCTCACTTAACATCATTAATAAGTTCTGCAACTTTAGCAAAACAACATATAACAAAACCAATCTTACCATAATAATTGATATAAATAAAAGTTAAGTGCCCGGCTGGAGTGGCTCAGTGGTTGAGTGTTGACCTATGAACCAGGTCACGGTTCGATTCCTGGCCAGGGCATATGCCTGGGTTGAGGGCTAAATCCCCAGTGTGGAGCATGCAGGAGGCAGACAATCAATAATCCTCTGTCATCATTGATGTTTCTATACCTCTCTCCTTCTCTGAAATCAATAAATATATATATTTTTTTTTAAATTGTGCTAATATACACATAACATAAAATTTGCCATTTTAATTGTTTTTAGGTATGCAGTTCAGTGGCATGAAGTGCAGTAAAATTGTTGTGCAACCATCACTACCAACCATCTTCAGAACTTTGTCATCATTCTAAGCTGAAACTTCATACCCATTAAACACTAACTCCCTGTTCCCTCCTCTCCCCTGCCAACTACCATTCTACTTTCTGTCTCCATGAATTGGACTACTCTAGGTACCTCATGTATGTGTAATCATACAATATTTGTTCTTTTGTGTCTGGCTTATTTCACCTAGCAAAATGTCTTCAAGATTTCATTACCATTACGTTACTTTTAAGTTAAATAAAATGTGAAATTCTAACCCATCCGTCATTATGATTTATTAAGCATGCTTTTGGAAGAGAGAACTGTGTTTACTGAGAAAAAGAGGAGAGGTGAGGAAGATAGACAAATAGAATCTGAAGGACCCACAGGAACGTAAAACTTTAGATTCACTAATAAGGAAGAGAGCAGCTTGTTTGATCTTCACTAGACCAAATAATCTATTTAGAAAGATGTTACTAAATATCGCAGAGCAAAAGCTAAGAAAGCAGTCTTGTAAACACAATACTGCTTGATCCCAAGACAAGCCAAGACACTGTTGCTTTTGGGCAAGAAACAGCAAGGCTAACTAGTTTAAAAAAAAAAAAAAAGCTTTAAGAAGAAATACTGAAATACAAGAATAAATTCCACTTTCCTTTGACTTTCATCTGAAAAGCCAGCAGATAGGAGAGGCAACCTTTAGTAAAACTATATTTATGAATTCATAACTAACATCAACCTTTCTCCAAACAATACAATAAAAGGTTCATTCTGAAAAAGATTTCATATTCTCTAAATCACAACACAAATTAAACATTTAAAGTGAAAATAATAAAGGAAACAAAAATCTGGAGAAGTATGCCATACTAGTGAGTTCCTTAAAGTAGCTGAAATAAAAACTAAAACTTGTTTGCGTTTATAGAAATTAAATGAACTACCTCAAACCTATATATTACCAAAAGATAAGAGAAAATACGTTACTGTCTAAGCTAAGTTACTGTCCAGAGTAATAAAATTTTTCTCAAGTAACTGTTGCTTTATATAATAACTAGAGGCCTGGTGCATGAAATTCGTGCACAGGTGGGGGGGGGGGTGTCCCTCAGCCCAGCCTGCACCCTCTCCAATCTGGGACCCCTCAGGGGATGTCCGACTGCCGGTCTAAACCGGCAGGTGCAGTCAGACATCCCTCTCACAACCCGGGACTGCTGGCTCCCAACTGCTCGCGTGCCTGCCTGCCTGATTGCACCTAAAGGCTTCTGCCTGCCAGCCTGATCGACGCCTAACCACTCCCCTGCCAGCCTGATCGACGCCTCCCCTGCCATCCCGGTCATCCCCAATTGCCCTCCCCTGCTGGGCTGATCGCCCTCAACTGCCCTCCCCTGCCGGCCTGATCGCCCTCAACTGCCCTCCCCTGCTGGCCCGGTCACTCCCAACTGCCCTCCTGTCGGCCCAGTTGCCCCTAACCGCCCTCCCCTGCTGGCCCGGTTGTTCCTAACTGCCCTCATCTGCATGCCCGGTCACCCTTAACTACCCTCCCCTGCTGGCCTGGTCCCCCCCAACTGCCCTCCCCTGACGGCCCAGTCACCCTTAACTACCCTCCCCTGCTGGCCTGGTCCCCCACAACTGCCCTCTCCTGCTGGCCCGGTCGCCCCCCAACTGCCCTCCCCTGACGGCCTGGTCACCTCTAACTACCCTACCCTGCTGGCCTGGTCGCCCCTAACTGCCCTCCCCTGCTAGCCTGATCACCCACAACTGTCCTCCCCTGCCGGCCATCTTGTGGCTGTGGGCACTGCCATCTTTGAAGGTGGGGGCAGTCAATTAGCATATTCCCTCCTTATTGGCTGTGGGCACCACCATATTTGCAACAGCGTGAGAGTCAATTAGCATATTCCCTCTTTATTAGATAGGCTATCTGCACATTTATCAGTTTTATATATATAAACAAGCATCAAAGCGCCACAAGATACTTCCATCTTTGAAGCAAAACAGACAGAACACTGGAAAAAATTAAATAAAAACTTGTAAGAAACTTTACAAATTAAAAAGTAGAAATTTAGCCCTGGCTAGGTAGCTCAGTTGGTTAGAGCATCATCCCAATACACCAAGTTTGCAGGCTCGATCCATGGTCAGGATACATACAAGAATCAACCAATGGCCCTAACTGGTTTGGCTCAGTGGATAGAGTGTCGGTCTGAGGACTGAAGGGTCCCAAGTTCGATTCCGGTCAAGGGCATGTACCTTGGTTGCGGGCACATACCCAGTAGGGAGTGTGCAGGAGGCAGCTGATCGGTGTTTCTCTCTCATCGATGTTTCTAACTTTCTATCCCTCTCCCTTCCTCTCTGTAAAAAATAAAATATATTTTAAAAAAAGAATCAACCAATGAATTCATAAATAAGTGGAACAACAAATTTATGTCTGTCTCTCTAAAATCAATCAATAAAAAAATAAAAAGTAGAAATTTAATACAGAAAAATCAGAATTAAAAGCAAATGTGCTCCCTGGCTGGGTGACTCAGTTGGTTGAAGCATCACCCCATATACCAAAAGGTGGCAGGTTCAATCCCCAGTTAGGGAGCATAGGAGAGGCATCCAATCGATGTTTCTCTCTCACATCTATGTTTGTTTCTCTCTCCCTTCCACTCTCTCTAAAATCAATAAATATGTATCCTCAGGTAAGGACAAAAAAAAAAAAAAAAGCAAATGTGCTTTCCAACAGATGCATGAGTAAGAAAAGGCAAAATTAAACATAATTTTACAAGACATCCTATCTAATAAAGACAGAATATGCAAATTGACCATCACTGCACGACAAAGATGGAAACGCCCACAGCCAATAAAAAGGGAATATGCAAATTGGCGTGACAAAGATGGTGGCAGCTGGGCTGGGACACTTTCGTCATTGCCATGGCAAGCATTCCACCCCGTCCCGGATGCTCCGGGCCTCTGGGCAGCGCGGAAAGGCGGAAGGCGGCTCTAGGCCAGAGCGAAGGTGGTGCCAGCAGCCAGGGGAAGGAAGGCCTATTCTTACACGAATATTCGTGCATCGGGCTTCTAGTATACTTGAGGCCCAGTGCACGACATTCGTGCACTGGGGGTGTGGGGGCACCTCAGCCCGACCTGCACCCTCTCCAATCTGGGAGCCCTCAGGGGAGCCCTCTCCAATTCGGGAGTTTCTGTCTGTCTTTGCAATCATATGAGCAAATTGTCTGAGACACAACTCAGTTTGGTTTGTTGCTCACAGAATAGAGGCATTTTTTTTTCTTTGCTTCATTGGTGAAGATTTCCTATAAGTTTTAGGATATCTTCCCTTTAATTTTTCCTAGACACTCTGATTTTACTTATGTCTCTCACCTTTGCTTTCCGTCCAACCCCCACCGCAACAGTAACTTGCTCCAGGCTCACTTTGCTCTAGTGCAGTGATGGCGAACCTATGACACGCGTGTCAGAGGTGACACACGAACTCATTTTTTTTTTGGTTGATTTTTCTTTGTTAAATGGCATTTAAATATATAAAATAAATATCAAAAATATGTCGAAACCGGTTTGGCTCAGTGGATAGAGCGTCGGCCTGCGGACTGAAGGGTCCCGGGTTCGATTTCGGTCAAGGGCATGTACCTGGGTTGCGGGCATATCCCCAGTGGGGGATGTGCAGGAGGCAGCTGATCGATGTGGTGTTTCTAACTCTCTATCCCTCTCCCTTCCTCTCTGTAAAGAATCAATAAAATATATTTAAAAAATATATATATATATAAGTCTTTGTTTTACTGTGGTTGCCAATATCAAAAAATTTCTATATGTGACACAGCACCAAAGTTAAGTTAGGGTTTTTCAAAATGCTGACACGCCGAGCTCAAAAGGTTCGCCATCACTGGTCTAGGAGATCCGTCTGCCACCAGAACTACGATTCCAGCATTCCTGGTGCTCCCGCACTCTGAGCTTCCGCTTCCGGTCCTGGGGCTGCCATCAGAACTACTATTCCCATGCATCTGTTGGAAAGCACATTTGCTTTTTTTTTTTTTTTTTTTGTCCTTACCTAAGGATACATTTTTATTGATTTTAGAGAGAGTGGAAGGGAGAGAGAAACAAACATAGATGTGAGAGAGAAACATCGATTGGATGCCTCTCCTATGCTCCCTAACTGGGGATTGAACCTGCAACCTTTTGGTATATGGGGTGATGCTTCAATTCCTGGTGCTCCCAACGCTCTTGGTTTTCCCTCCCTGCTCTGTCTCTGTCCCATGGCCTCCCACTCTGCCAAGTTCTCCAAGCCGCTCCACTCTCCGCCGGCTCTCCCGCTCTGCTCTCTGCCCGGCGGCTTGGGGGGGAGAGACCAAGGGAGCCACGTCCCCTCAAGCCACCAGCTCTCCCACTCTGCTCTCCGCCCGGCGCCTGTGTATGCAAATTAACCCGCCGTTTTGTCGGGTTAATTTGCATACACACTCCTGATTGGCTGGTGAGCGTAGTGGAGGGATGGTTAATTCACATGTTTCTTTCTTATATTAAGATAATAAAACCCTAATATGCAAATCAATTAAACAGCAGAACGACAGGTCGCTATGATGTGCACTGACCACCAGGGGGCAGACGTTCAATGCAGGAGCTGCCCTGATCTAGGGCAGCTCCTGTGTTAAGCATCTGCCCCCACCCTCACCCCACCAAGAGGGAGGCGACCAAGGCGGTGATCGGGGGGCGTGGCCGGCCAAGGTGGGTGCCAGTGGGCGGGGATGAGGGGGGCAATTGCCCCACCTGCCGGTCACCCCGCAGATGGCCCTGATCACCGGCCAGGCCTAGGGACTCTACCCTATATATTGGGAACAGTCCCTTAGATTTAAAAATTAAAACCTAGCAAGGCTACTCTAACACTGAAAAAACAGGATGATACAGCGATGACATACATGGACTCTGGCTTGCACATTTTTTGGTCAGCCCTGATTATGACACTTACAACTGTGTGACAAAGCCAATTACTTAACTTTTCTCTGCTTCAGTTTTTCCACCCATAAGGTGGGGAAAATGGTACTACTGCCTCAGAAGGATCATGTTATGTACTACTTTTTATAATCAGGGCAAAAAAATGTAGCTGCCCATACAACAGCAAGATGCCTTTCACCTGTATGAAAAGTATAGTCACTGGTACATGCAGCGTCCCGGATTGCAAAAGGAATGTCCGACTGCTGGTTTAGGCCCGGCATCCCCTGAGGGGTCCCAGATTGCAAGAGGATGCAGGCGGGCTGAGAGACTTCCCCCCACCCCCACCCCATGCACGAATTTCATACACCGGGCCTCTAGCTTAGAACAGTATCACAAGAAACAACATAAAAATAGGCTGTATTGCCGAAACCGGTTTGGCTCAGTGGATAGAGCGTCGGCCTGCGGACCGAAGGGTCTCAGGTTCGATTCCGGTCAAGGGCATGTACCTGGGTTGCGGGCACATCCCCAGTGGGAGATGTGCAGGAGGCAGCTGATGGATGTTTCTCTCTCATCGATGTTTCTAACTCTCTATCTCTCTCCCTTCCTCTCTGTAAAAAATCAATAAAAATATTTAAAAAAAAATAGGCTGTATTAAAAAAAAAAAAAAAAAGGCTGTATGATGAGCATATACTAGGTAATTTTTTTTTCTTTTAATCTTCACCCAAGGATATTTTTCCATTGATTTTAGAGAGAGTGGGAGACAGAGAGAAACATCAATGTGAGAGAAACACATTGATCGGTTGCCTCCTGCATGCACCCTGTCCAGGGTCCGAGCCAGGGAGGAGCCTGTAACCGAGGTACATGCCCTTTACCAGAATCGAACCTGGGACTCTTCAGTCCACAGGTTGATGCTCTATCCACTGAACCAAACCAGCTAAGGCATAATGGGCAATTTTTAAGTTACTTGTATGTAGCTCATATCCTTCAACATGTTAAAACCTATCATACCATAGAAAATGAACAAACACATCCCCTCCACTTTTCTGTCAAACACAACCATTAAGCATTCATTTTCAGTTAAGACACAGATCGTACATGTTCAACTGATACTGATCACTTAAAGATTCCATTCAACCCAAAAACTCATAAAATTTTTGCAATGTAGGCAACAACATGAAAATTAGTTATAAAACTACCACAGCACTAAGATGAGAAACTTGTATTAGGATACAGAAGTTCATTATCAAAGATATTAAGCTTCAATTCACACAGATTCTATAAAATAGTTTAATATAGCTCTGGCTTAAGTGGTCAGTTTCACCCAACTTTTACTTATTTTACTTATTATTGGAAGGAGGAGACAGTACTAATAACCACTTACAGTCAACATTCTGAGTGACAACTAAACATTAAATGCGATCAAATTAAAATCATACAGTGTTTCTTGTGCCAGTTTATAAAACAAAAACAAAAGCATCATCACTCTAAGTTAACACCATTCAATAATCTGAGATATTTTAATTGCAGCTGCAATGTTTGTGTTAGTTGCCTAAGTGTATGACTCACTCTCAGAAAGGTTCTCCCAAGACTTTTGGATTTTTGAGAATGCAGAAACCATAACTGGAGCATACTGTGTGGGAAGTGTCATGACAGTGAATGAATAAAAGGAGAAAAGAACTCATGATATAATTTTTAAAAAGTTTCTTATAAAAAGCAAATCACTTACAAAAGGCAGATTTTTCTGCAGAAAAACAGGAAAGGCACTGAGAATCCTTGGTGGGTTGGATTCAGGGCACTTCTTATACTAGAATTAGAGGCCCAGCGCATGAAATTCGTGCATGGGTAGGGTCCCTAGGCCTGGCCTGCAATCAGGGCTGATCTCCCTGCCCCCCACTGCCACCACTTGCCCTCTGTGTGTGGGGCGACTGGCAGGGCAATCGGACCCCAGTGCCACCTGCGACCACTGCCACCCACCCCTGGTTCCCGGTTCCCCATTGGGCGATTGGGGCCTGTGGGCTGGGGGCAGTTCCTGCATTGAGCGTCTGCCCCTAGTGGTCAGTGCACATCATAGCTGACGGGTCATTCCACTGTCTGGTTGATTTGCATATTATGCTTTTATATATATAGATATAGAAGATATACAGTAACTTACTGGTTTCCTTGTCTGGCTCAACAACTAGACTGTGGGCAACCTAAGACCAAAAGCTGTATGGTCTTAGAATCATTAGTACCAACTTTCCTAAATGCCCAGCACATAGAGGGCCCTAGGTAGGTGTTTTCATAAAACTGATTATTGAATAATCAATCTTACATTTGCCTTTTATTTTACAAAGCAGTTTTACAAACATTACCTTTTTTGAGCCACAAAACAATCTTGTGAAGTGGGAAGGGCATTATTTAACCAAATGGCTTTTGTTTTTATAAAGAGTTGTTAATTCACTGACCTACACAACCCTGAGACCACAAAGATAATCACATATTTATTCATCATTGTGATGCCATCTCCTTGGGACTTCCAACATTCTTGTAAAACCCAGAGGATTTGCTAGCATGTTCTGTGCTGGCTCTTCACCACAGGTAGGAATCACACAGCTTCAAATTTTACAGAAGGGTTTTAAATACATAAAATAGTGTTTAAGGACGGGTCTTCTAGAAACCAGACATTAAGAAGCATCCTAAGCTATTTTTCCTGACCCTGTTCTTTTTGAGAAGGGAAGGAATTACAAAAGGCAAAATGCTGGAGAGTGAATGATGTCATGATTGTCATGAAGTTGCATCAATACCTAATGATGATTTAGCACAACAATGCAACACATTATGCCAAGAAGCATAATGTCAAACCACCAAGATGTTTTACTGCATTAATTTCATGACTCTTTATTATTAGCAAATTGAAATAGAGAGTGACTCTCCAATTTTCTAAGACGGAGAAGTTGTTGGTTCAGGTTTATGTCCTTAGCAAAGGCACTAAGAAAATCTATAAATCTCTATGGAGATGGCTTTAAGAAAAGGTAAAATCGCTGATATTAAGCTAACAGTTGTCATTTTAACAATTAAAAGCTTTATAAAATAGACAAAACACCCCTGGATCAATGTAGATTGAGTAATATATTTATACCAGGCATGTCGAAGGCAGTCACAGGGTATAAAATAACTACATACAAAGGAAAAGATACCCAATCAGATTACACAGATGAATAGGCTCAAAGTTAGGAACTTGACACAGAGCATCATTATTCACTGTCAAAGCTACAGAGTGAAATGTTGAACGTTCAAATCCAAATGATGGCACTTCCCCTGAAAGTAGCCTGTCCACATGACGTCATCATTTTAAGCACAGCAAAACACATTTAAGTTACAAAAGGTGTTTGGAGTGTCCAACCCAAAGCCATCCCCCTCCACCATCCCCCACAGCACAATTCCAACGGAGGCCATCAGCCCTCAAGAAAAAGACCACAAGACGTCAAACCGACTTCCCTCCTGAGAAAAACGACACCAGCCTTTTAAATGAGCATTTGGACAACAAAAAGTTGTTCTCAAAAAGGAACGAGCATAGAACCAGGTCCCTGCCAGCAAGCGAGAACCGGTAATGGGTGTGAATCTTCATCCCGCGCCATCAGAATCCTACCATAGAAAAGTCCCAAAGCGTGGCAATTAAGAAACGAAGCTTTTCTTTTCCTGGTAAAATCCGGGAGATTTTACAGACAACAAGCAACGGGCTCTTCCGAATCAACCATCCAAAGGTTTCAAATGAGGGAGCACTTCATGAGCACGGAAGTTACTCTGCAGGGACTGTGAAGACCTTTTTTTTTTTTTTTTTCATTCGTTTACAAATCCATTCCCACCCTCCACCGTCTCCAGTGCCCAGCCGACTCTCGGCAGAGGGCTTCCCCGGCCACAACGTGGATGGCTATCGCAACCACCGAGACCCAGTCCCCACGTCGCCGGGGGTGGGAAGGGACGCACTCGGGAAGCTCAGGGGTAGGTGCTTGTGTTTTATTTTTTTTTAGGCCAATTCCAAAACCTGCCCTTCGCAGCTGCAGCCTGGGCGATGCTGGCCCCTCGCCGCAGCCCCAATTTCCGAGGGCACGGACTCCGGCTTCTCGGGCAAGGCGTTCAAGGTTCGGGGGTGGGGAAAGGTTACCTGCCGTCCCTACAGCCATCCCGGCCCGGGTCACGCACCCTGTCGTGGCCCCGGGGAGGGAGAGGACCGCCCTGGAGGACAGGGGCCGGGCTCACTCCCATCCCCATGGCTGGAGGAAGGGCTCTCCTCCTCCTCGCCTAACCCAGAGAGAGGCCGTGGATGACGACTGCAAGGTCTCCCGTCCAGCCGGCACCGACCACCGCGCGGGGAGCAGGGCCTGCGCGGGACCCGGGGTGCCCACTGCCCGCTGCGGGCCCGGGGCATAAAGGGCAGGAGGCGCCAGCTCCCTGCCGCGGCCCCGGGAGGGGAGAGACCTCACCTGGCCCAGCCCGCGCCACGCTCTCGGGTTAGCTCCGCTGACGACAGCGGTGAGGGAGCCCGGGCAGGGCCAGAGCAGAAGCGCTCCGCCTCAGGCCGTGCTTGCCGCACTCGGGGTTCCTCACAGCGGGCCGGACCCCGAGCCGCCCGGAGCCGCCATCTTCCTCCACTCAAACGCCGCCGCCGGGGCTGCTCTGGCCGGGAGAAGACAGCGCGAAGTGCGCATGCGCGGGGCCCAGCGCGGAGGACGCGCGCGCGCGCACACGTCGGCGGCCGGGGGCGGGGCCGTTTGGGAAAGAGGCGTGGCCCCGGGCTGAGGGTCTCCGGGGAATGCAACCAGCTTCGCGGAGCGCAGCAGGAGCGGAGAAACATCGCGCTTCCGCGCCCTTCTTCCTGGGGTCTCTCTCTGGAGCCAACCCAGGTCAGCACCCACCCTTCTTCTCAATGCCTGGGGCAACTGGCTTGAGACCGTGATGTTAGGCAAGAATTAACCCATTGTACGCCTGGGGGCCTGATGTGGAAGTTGGACGTGCCATTGGATGTTAACTGGAGGGAAATTCAGTTCCTTGGTTGTGCAAGCGAAGCCTCCCTTAACTATAACCACCACTGTGTGACATGTGACTAACTCCATTTTTTTCAGATGAGTAAACAGGCGCAAAGAAATATCTCCTTTTCCCAAGGCCACACACCTTAAGGGACGGGAGGCAGGATAGGATTTGAACTCAGGTTTATCTGGTTCTCAAGCTCCTGTACTTGCCACTATCGCTATCCCCAGGCCAGACAGCGGAGTCCAGCAAAATCCCCCTTCCTCGGTAGCAATCTGGTGCGTAGGTGAGAATCTTCATGGATCCATCGGGGCAGCAAGTGGTCTAAGGAAATGCCAGAGATACAGAAGCCCTTGCACCGAAAACTAAAGGAACCTTGAGGTGCCAGCCCACCACCCTGGGATATCTCTTGGGACACCGCGCTGGATCAGAACCCAAGTCCCCTCTCAAATTGGGATAGCATTGCACTAACGAGCAGACTTGAGTCATCCTAACTCTAGAAATCACTAGATCTGTGTCACCAGTCCCACCACCCCTAGTGTAGAGCTCCGTGTCACAAACACTGGACCGCTATTAAGTGCTTCCTTGTAAAAATGTTGGTTCTAGGGCCCATCTTAGAACCTGTCTCACACTTTTTCTAAAGCTCCCTAGGGATTCTGACCCCAGTTAGGCTTGGAACTGCTGGATCATGTTAGATCAGGTTCAAATACAGAACCACTTCATCCTGAATCTCCTAGATCAAAGACAGCAAGAATTTTTTGTCTGTTTTCTTCACTACTTTATCACCTACTATAGAGACTGGCTCACAGTAGGGACTCACTAAATACTTAATGAATGAACTGGGAATTTAACAACTAAGAGGGCAGACAGTCAAATATTTAGTGAGCACCTACAATGTGCCAAACCATGTGATACATACAGTATCACATGTGATATGTGATAAATGAAACTTTAAAAATTGCTGCTCTCATGAAGGGCCCCTACAGTCTACTGAGAGGCAAAGCTGTGCTCAGAAGCCAGTCTAGGTTCAGAGGCTAGGCAAAGCTCCGAGACCAGGATGTCCTTGCTTGATTAGGCTAGGCTCCAAGGTTAGGCTGGGCTCTCCAAGGCCCCAAGGATCAACTAGGCTTGGCTCTCTGAGGCCCTGAGACTAGGCTCTATGGCTTCCAGGCTAGACTAAACTCTGAGGACAGGCTGTCCTCCATCAGCTAGGCTAGGCTCCTAGTCCAGGTTGTCCTCGCTGGCCAGGCTAGGCCCTGAGGCGAGACGAGGTTCTCTGAGCTTCTGAATCTAGGCTCCGAGGCTAGCATGCATCTTTAATGATGTCATGCTAGGCATTGATAAGTCACATGCTCTGTTCTTGTGTTGGCAGTGGCAACTTACAATGAGTCTAAAGGTCTGAGCACCAGACTGGCCTGCAGGGAACAGTCACTCATTCCAAACCACGCACCCCTGCCCCCCAATTCCTTCTGAATTCCATCATGAGCCATGGATTGGTTTTATTTGTGTGTGTACAAACTACACAGAATTATAAAAATATACTTACAGATGTTCCACAGTGCTATAATCCGGAGCAAAGAAATACCTCCTTTTTTTTAAAGTACATTTTTATTGATTTCTGAGAGGAAGAGAGAGACAGGAACATCAATGATGAGAGAGAATCATTGATCAGCTGCTTCCTGCACAGTCCCTCCAGGGAATTGAGCCCACAATCCAGGCATGTGCCCTGACCAGGAATGGAAACGGCAAATTTTAGTTTACAGGATGACATCCAACCAACCGAGCCACACCAGCCAGGACAAAAAAAAATCATACTTAAAAAAAAAAGTATTTCCCAATCCCCTAGCTACCTGGTAAACTTCTTTCCTCCACTGAGATGACTACTATTACAAGTTCCTGATATCTTTCCAGACATGCATACACAAACACACATATACACATATAAATAAATACACATAAAGTAGCAGCAAACTATACACAATACTCTGTACCTTGCTTTTTGTGTGTGTTTTTTTGAAGTACAGTCCTTCAGGTCATTTGATGTCAGCATATTTAGAACCATCTAAATTTTGTTAACTAATTGCATTCTATTCCTTTGTATGGAGATACCATCTATATCTATAAAAGGCTAATATGCAAATTATCCCCGAGGGGGTTCGACCGGGAGCTTGATTGCTCACTATGACATGTGCTGACCACCAGGGGGTGGCGAGGAACCAAGAAGGCCCCAGCCGGAAAGAAGGCACTGGCCGGCAGCTGGAAGGCCACGATCAGCCCTTATCGCCAGCACAACTGTCCATGCACAAATTTTGTGCACCGGGCCTCTAGTATATCTTTAAAACAAATCTTCTAGTAATAAACATTTAATTTGTGTCCATGTCTTTGTGATTATAAACAAAGTAGCAATGAATATCCTTAAATTTTTGTTATACCTATAAGCAAATGTATCTACAGAAAAATTTACTAGAAATGCAATTACTGGGGCAAAAGGCACATGCATGCATTTTAAATATTAAAAATATAAAAAGATAGTTTTATATTTTTAATCTTCACCTGAGGATATTTTGTCCATTGGGGGTTTTTTTTGGTGTTTTTTGACTCTTCAGAGTCCAAGGCCAACACTCTAACCACTGAACAACTGGCCAGGGTGCCATTTCTTTCTTTCTTTCTTTCTTTTTTAAATATATTTTTATTGCCCTAGCCGGTTTGGCTTACTGGATAGAGCGTCGGCCTGGGGACTGAGGGGTCCCGGGTTCGATTCCGGTCAGGGGCATGTGCCTTGGTTTCGGGCACATCCCCAGTAGGGGGTGTGCAGGAGGCAGCTGACCAATGCTTCTCTCTCATCGATGTTTCTGGCTCTCTATCCCTCTCCCTTCCTCTCTGTAAAAAATCAATAAAATATATTTTTTTTAAAAAATATTTTTTAAATTGATTTCAAAGAAGAAGGAAGAGGGAGAGAGAGATAGAAACATCAATGATGCGAGAGAATCATTGATCGGCTGCCTCCTGCAAAGCCCCCTACTGAGAATTGAGCCTGCAACCCAGGCATGTGTCCTTGACTGGAACCGAACCCAGGACCCTTCAGTCTAAAGGTGATGCTCTATCCACTGGCCAAACCAGCTAGGGCAACCATTTATTTCTTAACACAACTGTCCATATAACCTTAGTTTATACATCAGATGGAAACTTTTCTCACTATGGGCTTTGTTCTTATATTCCCATCACATATCAGAGTGTTTTTGTGGTGTATCTGTTCTGAGTGCCTGCTGTTCTGAGTGCAAGTCTCTAAGTTCCAAACATAAATGATGTATCAAACATATTTTACAAGAAAAAGAAGCTCATGTTTTAGGGTCTCTGCCACTGCAGGGGGCTTTCCCCCCAGAAAGAAACCATCACTTCCTCAATTTTGGAGCTTATTTAGTCCCATCTTTTCATTCTACCGATGAGGAAGGGACTTGCCCAAGTTCACAGGGGGCCTATTTGATTTACTAGGCCTGGCCTCCAGATTGATTGCTCATTTGGTGAAACAAAGGCTATTTCCTTTGTAGCATCCTCTCGGATGATCTTCAAGATCTCTCTTTCTGGCCTCCTAGAAAATTCAGTCCCAGGAATGCCCAACTAATTCCTTTGTTAAGGATCATTGCCAAATATAACAAAATTGTAAGAAACTATCTCCCTCTGCTGGTAACATGCTATTATGACAAAACCTAAAACTACTGCGCGTCAGTTGCATTTATGAAAATCACACCTCAAGAGTGAGACTTAGGTGATGTCTGATAGACAGTTTCCACCACCTTGCCTTCGCCAAGGCTCAGTCAGGATAATTCACTCAAAAGAATGGTAAACAGGAGAATGTATTCAAAGTAAATATAGTTCCAGAGAGTGAAAAAGACAAAACCCTTTATCTTTGGGCAAATTGGCCAGATTGTTAGTAATATTTTAGAAATAGAAAATTAGAGTTGCTAGTGGAATATGCATGTGGAGATGCCAATAAGAAGTCTATCTATCTGGATCAGAAATACCAGGTCGGTTCAGGGCTGGAAATCAAATTTGGGCTTTTTTAGCATACAGCAGGTAACTTACACCATGAGCATCTAAGTAAGAACAGTGGACCGAGGACAGACCCAAAGATGAACAATATTTCAGAGACAAGAAATCATGAAACCAGAGAATTAGCACGTCACTTTAGCTTCTAAGTAAAGATTAGTAACATTTAAAACATGACTCCAATTTATTATAATCATCATAACCATTAGGAATACAAATTGCATAATTTCGAAACAGAAAGCTGTTCCTTCAGACAGATTAATGACATGCTGTAGACACATCCCAATTCAAATAACTTGATTATAGCAGCCAAATGCAGCACTACTGAACGGCACGTTTTTAACAGAGTGGCCTACAGAAATATGTCAGTGAGGATAAAAACATGGGTGCTTGCCTTTTACCCTGCTTTTGTGGTTTGAGAAAAAACGCACCATCAGAGATGTGAGGATTATAAATCTTACTAGAGGCTCAGTGCACAAAATTCATGCATGGGAGGATGTTCCTCAGCTCCACCTGCACCTTCTCCAATCTGGGACCCCTCGGGGGCCTAAACTGGCAGTCGGACATCCCTCTCACAATCTGGGACTGCTGGCTCCTAACCACTCTGCCTGCCAGCCTGATAGCCCTCTAACTGCTCCCCTGCTGGCCTGATTGATGCCAAACTGCTCCCCTGCTGGCATGATCATCCCCAACTGCCTTCCCCTGCAGGCCTGAGGGGACTGGGGGATTGAGGCTGGATGAGGTGGGGCTGAGGGCACTGGGTGCCACCATCTTGTGGTTGTGGTTGCCGCCATCTTGTGAGGGTGTGATGGTCAATTAGCATATTCCCTCTTTATTAGATAGGATGGCAGGCAAACCCCATAATAATAATAGGCAACCTTTAGAACTCCTACTATAGGTTAAGCGCTGTTCTAAGCTTTTCAGCATACATAGCACCTCCTCACAATCTACTTTTTTAAAAAAATATATTTTATTGATTTTTTACAGAGAGGAAGGGAGAGGGATAGAGAGTTAGAAACATTGATGAGAGAGAAACATCGATCAGCTGCCTCCTGCACACCCCCTATTGGGGATGTGCCTGCAACCAAGGTACATGCCCTTGACCGGAATCGAACCTGGGACCCTTGAGTCTGCAGGCCGATGCTCTATCCACTGAGCCAAACCAGTCAGGGCCCTCACAATCTACTTTTGAAGAAGCTACTACTACTATTATTATCTCTCTTTTTTTTTTTACATTTGGGGAAACTAAGGCACCGAAACCTTAAGTAACTTAAATACGATCACACAGCAGCTCAAGTTGGAAGTTTCTGAAGTTGAACTTTAAAAGTCCAAGATCCCCACTTCTATGTTGCAGCAAAGTAAAACAGAACATTGTTTAGGAAGATGCATAAATACATTTTTGAGGTAATGTTAATGTTTGTATCTGTTAAAGACTCAGAAGATCTTTAGTAGTTCTGGTTGCCTAGCTCAGATGCAATATTACCAGCTAACAGTAATGTTTTTACCTCCCAGTAGACGATATCATTGTTAACTGAAGCTTGGAATACTGCTTCTTAAGAAGAAAATACTGTAATCATTATCACCCTATCAGATAGAAATAATAACATGTTTTATGCATCAGCAAATACTTTTCATTCTTTGTTGAGGTATAAAAATATTTTCAGACTTTTGCAAAAAAACAACATGGACTCTATAAAAACTACTTAAAAACTCAAAAAATGTTGTTCAGTCATTGACTGCCCTTAGAAAAGATGGTTCCAAAGATCACACTTCCTGTACTCAAGACGATTCACGTGGAGTCCATTCAGTGTAACACTTTGCCCTTAAAAAAAATGGCAGCACCCTAATTTCCTCGCCCTCTTCCAAGATGGCTTCCTTGACAATCCTGGACCCTATGCTTGGCTCCTCTTCCGGGGCTTGGCAGGGGGCGGGGTCCATTGAGTAACTTGCGTGCTGGAGCCCGCGACGGATGCGCGTATCAGGGCGCAGGCGCGGGGAGGGGGTTGGGAGGAGGGGAAGCGGCGAGTAAGATGGAAGATGAGGAGGTCGCTGAGAGCTGGGAGGAGGCGGCAGACAGCGGGGTAAGGAGGAGCCGCCGCCCTGGGGCAGGGCCGGGAGGGACCCGGCGTGAAGGAAGCCTCCAGGGAGTGGGTCTGAGGTTGGTTATCCCCAAGGAAGGGCCCCACACGCCGGGCCGGGGGTGGTGGAGAGGCCCCCGGTCTCTGAGCTCTGTGAAGGCCTCTTAAAGGGGCCGCGTTCCATTTCTCCCTCCACCTTTGCCCGGTGCGCCTCCTTCCGTCCCCCGACGTGCGCGTCACTCGGGGCGCCCCACCCGCCACCCAAGGCCTCTTTTCTGGGCCCCCGCGCCCGCTCGTTCTCCCGGGCCCCTTTGACCCTTCCTTTCCCGTCGGACTCTCGCCTGAGGCACCATTTTATAAAGTTCATGTGCTTTGATGAGGAGCGACACTGTGTCGTGGTGGGGCGGAGGGGGTGGTGGTGGTGGTGTGCGGATCGGGGCGGCATGCCGGGCTCCGCAGAGGGGCAGGAAGGGAAATAGTCTCTGGGCCCCTCAACTCTCTACTAAAAATCCCCCACTGCTTTGCGCTCTCCGCCACGGTGGGCGAGCGTGGGTTTTTTCCTTTCGGTTTTACTCTGAGAGCCCGTTGCGAACCGGTCTCCCCAGGGGACTCCGCCCGAAAGACCCTCAGCCCAGCGGGCAGCCCGTCTCCCCGGGGACCCAGCCAGCGATCTGAGCCCAGAGGGAGTGTGCTCGCCGGGGTCGAGACGGGCGGGGTGCGATGTGCAGCGTCAAGTAGCCGCATTCCAGGGAAAAGAAGGGGAAATAGTGCTCGCCTTGCTTTGGGGAGTTTTCATTGACTTCCAGAAGCTGTAGGAAAGGAGCTTATCCCAAGCCGGAGCAGCCTAATTCTATTGGGTCCCTGATTCATTGGGCCTTTTCAGCGTCTGTGGCTTCATGGTGACCCGTGGGGAGATGGGGAGATGTCTTTTTTGGCCTCCTTGTGTTTGTGTCTGTTCAGGGCAGGCTCGAGTGACAAATACCTTAGCAGCGGTTCTCAACCTGTGGGTCGCGACCCCTTTGGGGGTCGAACGACCCTTTCACAGGGGTCACCTAAGACCATCAGAAAACACATATATAATTACATATTGTTTTTGTGATTAATCACTATGCTTTAATTGTGTTCAATTCGTAACAATGAGAATACATCCTGCATATCAGATATTTACATGACGACTCATAACAGTAGCAACATTACAGTTATGAAGTAGCAACGAAAATAATGTTATGGTTGGGGGTCACCACAACATGAGGAACTGTATTAAAGGGTCGCGGCATTAGGAAGGTTGAGAACCACTGCCTTAGAGGTTTCCGAGCTGGGAGAGGGGCGAGGGCCGCACGGGAGCTGCGTTTCCCTCTGCAAGTGCCTTTCAGGGCGCTGGTCAGCTCGGGAAGAGGCCGAGAGAATGACCCTCGCAGCGGTGGGTGTATCCGGGAATGTGGACACTTGGCTTTGAAGTTTTTTTTTTTCTGGTGGTTCAGCATTTCCTTCACCGTGTGTGTTTGTCCACGTATCATGATTGAGAATTTGAAGAATTCATGCGTTCAAAAAGTAATTAGTACAGTTCTTAGGGACGACTATCATCCTTGGAATTTGTCTTGAGTAAGGAGAGCAGTTGAAAGATGCTGCCGGGAGCGGCAGGTGACATCTGGGTGTTTATTCAGTGAACAAACATTTTTGAGTGTCTGCTGTGTGCCCGGCAGTGTGTGTGCTGAGCAGTGACTTTGTGCCAGAGAATGCAAAATTTCCGGTAGAGGCATCTATCGCCTACCACTCATAGGAGTGAATCATTCGGGCACCCCTCATGCCAGCCCTCTGCGGAAAAGCGTGGCCTACATTTTGAATGTGACTCAAATGATCAATTTCTTGAGCATCTTAGCCTTTCTTTGTTTTTCTCCATCTATTTTGAAGGGACATGAATTTCTTATATGAAAGGTGTAAGAAAATGGAAAACAAAAGTGAATGAAGGATTCAGAAAGTGGGGATTACTTTAGTTTTCAGGATGGGTAAGTTGCTTCGAGATCAGCTAGCCCAGTACTGCATTTTACAGCTAACTAAACCCCAGAGATGTAAGGTGTAGCTTAAAAATTTCTGGTGCTTGTCCAGTATTCTTTCTACTATGTTTTACTTTAGTAAAACCCTTTAAAAGTTCTAGGTACAGAGATGGAACCCAAACTTTGCATCATTGAGCAGTAACTACCAAAATGCAAGATCCCTTATATTATCTGTTATTTAAGTGAGCCATTGCAACAATCTGGGGAGGCACTATTCTCCTTTAAAAAAAAATTTTTGATGAGAGAGAGAGAAACATTGATTTGTAGTTCCACTTATTTATGCATTCATTGGTTGATTCTTGTGTGTGCCCTGACCAGAAATCAAACCTACAACCTTGACATTTGGGATAACACTTAACCAACTGAGCTAATGCGCCGGGGCCATTATCCTTCTTTTATAAACAAGTAAACTGAGTCTAGGCAGTAACCTGTCTTGCTCAAGGTCACGCAGATAATGAGTAGGGAAGCTGGGATTTGACCCCAAGCCTGTCTGACTCCAAAGCTGTTTTCTTTCTCTAGTATTTTGCTGCCTGGGGACCTGGGGAAGACTTGAGAGTTGGGCATTAACTTTCATTTTTAATGTGTTTACCTCAGACTTATATTTGAAGGCGCTCTCTTTTTTAATGTTTTTATTGATTTTAGAAAGAGGAAGGGAAAAGGAGAGAGAGAGAGAAACATCGATGTGAGAGAGAAACATCAATCAGCTGCCTCCTGCATGCCCCCTACTCGGGATCGAACCTGAAACCTGGGCATGTGCCCTCACTGAGAATCAAACTGGTGACCTTTTGGTGCATTGGATAATGCTCAACTAACTGAGCAACACTGGCCAGGGCTGAGGGCTCTCTTGAATTTAATTCCCTTTTAAAAATTCACAAAGGGTCTTATAAATGTGCACTTTTGAAGGAGAGGAACCAGGGAGGGGGGATTGGAGGGGGTGGTACCCATTCCATCACTGGGAAACCAACTGACTAGTACATGTCTTTCAGTTGCATGTTTAATCTTAGCTTCAGGTTACCCTACCTCCCAATTGATAAATGGTAATGAACATTAAGTTACTCCCTCCTTGCAAATACAAAACAACAACAACAAAAAACCTGAGTCCTGACAGGTGTATGCACTGAAAGGTTGCTGATTCAATTCCCAATCAGGGCACATGCTCAAATTGCGGGCTCTATCCCCAGTAGGGGCTGTGCAGAAGGCAACCAATCCATGTTTTACTCACATCGATGTTTCTGTCACTCCCTCTCCCTTCCTCTTTCTCTAAAAATCAATAAAAATATTTTTTAAAAACCAAACCTGAGTGGCAAGAGGACTAGCAAATGGGAGCTGTTGACTAATTCTTTTTTTTTAATTCTCACATGAGGATATGGTGGTTTTTTTAAAAAATATGTTTTTATTGATCTTTAGAGAGAGAGATAGAAACATCAGTGATGAGAGAGAAACAGCATTGATCAGCTGTCTCCTGCATGCCCCATACTGGGGATTGAGCCCACAACTGGGGCATGTGCCCTGAACTAGTGACCTCCTGGTTCATGGGTCGATGGTCAACCATTGAGTCACACTGGCTTGGCAGGATATGTTTTTATTGATCAGAGAGAGAGAGAGAGAGAAAGAAACGTCAATCAGTTGCCTCCCATGTGCTCCCTGACTGGGGATTGAACCCACAACCTAGCTATGTGCCCTGACCGGAAATCGAACCAGCAACTTTTTGGTGTACAGTATGATGTTCCAACTAACTGAGCCCACCCGGCCAGGACTGTTGACTAATTCTTCAAGTGAACATTCAAACTTTATGAAATCCAGAGACAGTTGTAACCCTGGAAAATAGAGGCTTTTGGTGATCCTTGTCCTTCACACAAAAATGTTGACATTATGTTAGAATTTCTCTCTTGTCAGGACTCCTGAGGTCATGGTTTCCTGCATATCTTCAGAATACTCAGTACAGTACTATTGTGTCATTCCAGGAAGACTAAATTTGAGAAACACCCAAAATATTCTGTAAATAGGCAGCTTTTTGCTTTTAGTTAGTATGGTGAATGCTTCTCTAATATAAAATTGTGCCTTTACCTGTTTCCTCCCAAGGAGTTACATCCCAATCAAAGGACAATTCAAGAAACATAACTTAGGCCTTGGCCAGTGTTTCTCAGTGGATAGAGCGTCAGTCTGTGGACCAAAGGGTCCCAGGTTCGATTCCGATCAAGGGCACATGCCCAGGTTGTGGGCTTGATCCCCAGTAGGGGCCATGCAGGAGGCAGGCAATCAATGATTCTCTCATATCATTGATATTTCTCTCTCTCCCTTTCCTTTCCTCTCTGAAATCAATAAAAATGTTTTTTTAAAAGGGGGGAAAAAAGAAATATAACTTAGGAAATGCTTCTTTAAAAGTATACCGCCTTTGGGAGAAATGCAAATACAAAGTTGAGTTAATATTGATTCTAACTCTAAATTGTGTCCTCTGTTTTAAGCACATCTCAAGGGACAAATAGAGCATTTTGTAATTGGAAGTTATCTTTGTGCTCGCCCCCAAAATTGTATCAACTGTTTGCTCTGTTTCTGTTGGTTTGAAGCTTTATTGTAAGTATCCTGTTGTTTCCTAGTCCATCTTGTTGGTAATGAGATAACCCAGTCCTAGGGGAAGGCAGGTGGTACTTAAATGAAATTGGATTGGTAGGTACTGTAAAGCATTTCCTTGCATCTCAATAGTTGCCTTTTATTCTTTTTTACAAAGGCAAGTCATGTAGCAATTAGAAGGTAATGCATCTAAAGTAAGTTAAAGGATGACCAGTCTTTTGGACTAAGAATTCAGATTTACTTTCTGCCTTCATTGAGCCATTCAGCTGAACTTTACCACATCATTGATTAGGTATAAGCCTGTAGAAGGTGTCAGTAAACATTGAATACCTACTGTGTACCAGGCACTTGGGCACAGTCCAGTGGAGGGCCAGACAGGTAAGGCAGCACCAACTTGGAAGATGAATAGATGGGGTACCATGGCTGGCATCTTGTAGAGAAGGTGGTGCCTAAACTAAGATTCAAAGGACCAGTTGACTTAAGCAGTATTAAGTTTGGGAGGAACAGGTAGAGTGTAGGGCCGATGCCTACGTAGGCAAGGAGGCAGCGAGAGGAAAGAATCCAGCATTGGGAGAGCCAGTATTTCCTTCTGGCTGGAGGGTAGGGTGTTGGCAGGGCTGAGTGGAAAGAGATGAGGCCAGAGAGGTATGCAGGGCCAGATTGGGAAGGGCCTCTTTGTACTTGGTTCTGGGGAGCTGGGCTTTTCCTGAAAGCAGAGGGGACCTTTGAAGGCTTTTTTATTTTTTAATATATTTTATTGATTTCAGAGAGGAAGGGAGAGAGATAGAAACATCAATGATGAGAGAGAATCATTGATTGGCTGCCTCCTGCACGCCCTCCACTGGGGATCGAACCTGCAACCTGGGCATGTGCCCTTCACCGGAATCAAATCCAGTGCCCTTTAGTCCACAGGCCGACGCTCTGTCCACTGAGCCAAACCGGCTAGGGCGTTCTTTTTCTTTTTTAAAGCAGAGTAGTGATATAGTTAGATTTTAATGTAAGAGATAAGAACTTTGATTTACTTCTCTTTCTTTAGGGAAGAGGCCGTTCTCTCTGAAGCATGGCTACAACCACACTTAGAGGAGTCTTCAACACTGCCTGTAGCTGCTGTCGTTATGGAATGTGTACAGTGGCTGTGGGTAGTGGGCAATTAACAGTTATTTCAGGGCTGCCTGGTGCTGATTTCTTTATGCCTGTCTTTGTAGTAAAGAAAGCACTTAAGATTTGTGTATCTGAAAGCACAAATCCTGAAGGAGCCATTTCTAAGCTATTCCTGGTCCTTTTGGGAAGATCGAGTGCTAGAGACTGTGAAGTCCTCCGAGGGGGCTTTCTATAAAGCAATTGGCCAGTTTAGACATGATTGTGTTAAGCAGTCTGTCCCTGGAGCTCTGGAAAAAGATCTGTTTTACTGTGATTTCAAAGAAAGGAGGATAATGGCTTTTCACTAGTAACTTCTCAGCTCTTTTCATTGAGGCTGCATCGGGGGCCTGTTCCCAGCATGCTCTGACTGTTAAGAGAGCTGCCATGGTTGCTGTGAGTTGGAAATTTGGGCAGTCACAAGCCTTCTTGCTTTCCCTTCTATAACAGGAAAGCACTTAGTGGATTGTTTTAAAACTTTTGGTAAAATTCTGCAAGAGAAAGGTGCTGTTATTTAGATCCGATGACTTCAACATACTCTTTCTTTCCACCTCTACACTGTGGTGCTCTCCTCCCTCCCCTGCCCCCGCCACACACACACACACACACACACACACACACACACACGGCAGTTTCTGGCTGTATCAGGTAGCTAGCCTTCACAAGGTGTAGTGTGTTCTTTCCTGCATACTTTCCCAACAGGAATAGAAAATTTTCCTGTCAGGACAACTACTGACTTGTTGGTTTCCTAGGAGAAGATTGAGTTTAGCTACTATATCTGTGGCCAAAATGCAGAATGAACTGGTTTTTTTAAAAGTAGTAACTGTAGAGATTTCTCTTCCCAAGTGTTTTTAACTCTGCTAACCTCTGCCAAGCATGCTTCCCTTTAATGTGAGGTCTATGCAGGATATTGATGTGAAGATAAAGGTTAAAACCAACTACCACAAATGTTACCAATTACCACAATTAGCAACAAATCCCAATAGTGATCCAGTGTAGATAAAGACTATTATCACTGAGGGTAGAATATTTCAAAAAGTCCCTCACAGTAGGTCATCCTCTCCCCACACCAAAGCTCCCTTATAAAATGAACACAGGCAATAAGTAATTCTTTTCTAAAAGGAATAATAAATATGTACTGTTAAAATTACATTCTTCAGGGGCATGGTCCTTAGATGAGCTTGTACAGGGCAGTGATGACGGGAGCCTGGAAAGGTCAGAACTTCCACCTCTCTTCATTGACCTAGAGAGCCAGATTCCCACCCCTCATGTTCTGGCCTTCTTAAAAGCATTTGTGACCCTCCAGAGGTCAGTTGCTTCTGCTATCTAGTTGCACATCTCACGGTGAATGGACATTGCCCATAAGCCTGCAAGCTCCCAAATCCCATAAGCCCTTTTTATTGTATTTTTTCTTTTTTTTTATTGATTAAGGTATTACATGTGTCCTTATCCCCCCATTGCCCCCCCCCCCACTCATGCCCTCACCCCCCTGTTGTCTGTGCCCGTTGGTTAGGCTTATATTTTATTGTATTTTTTTTAATTGATTTCAGAAAGGAAGGAAGAGGGAGAGAGATGGAAACATCAATGATGAGAGAGAATCATTGATTGGCTGCCTCCTGCATGCCCCACACTGGGGATCAAGCCCTCAACCAGGACATGTGTCCTGACCGGGAATTGAACTGTAACCTCCTGGTTCATAGGTCCATGCTCAACACAGAGCCACACCGGCTAGGCCCACAGGCCTTTTTTAGATGGCATCTTGAGGGCTCATTATAGGCCAGGTAGACTGCAGTTTTACATTCATTATTCCATTCAGTCTCAGTGCTCTAATTGGGGTGTAGATTCTATTGCTCATAGTGTTTGGGAGAGGAAATCACAAGAAGTATTCCAGCCCTGGCTGTTGGCTTCACTCTTAGTGACTTTTTTGGATAGTTTGTTTACCTTTGCTTCTCAGCAGATAATTACATAGTTAAGTGCTTTAGTATGCTTAGTTGTTAGTTCCTTTGAAGTATTGTTTGTTTCTCTTAGGCTTAAGTGTGACCCCTGCTTCTGTAGCCTGGATGATGAGCTGATTAAGTTTTGTGTCTCTTGAGGAACTTGAACTCAAGAGCCAAAAGGACAATGCTGCTGTTAGTTGTAATAGTAAGATCAGTGACTGCAAGCGAGATAGACGCTGATTGAAATCTTGACCATAGATGGGAAATAACTTTTTAACTTCTGGCCAGTGGAAAGAGACAATATAAATAATTTCTGCTCCGCTCTCTTGAGAAGATTTAACAACTCTACTATCTTAGGCTCTCTATATCTATAGTTGCAGACGGGCAGTCCTTGGGTATTTGGCCTAAGATTTTGGGGGCTTGTTTCTTAAGTATTGAATACCTTTACCTGGATCTCAGTTGCTCTCCTCTCCTCCGCAGCCCCCCTCCCTACCCCCTCCCATGCTACTATCTGTTACCTATTGTGTCCTGTTCTGCTGGCTTTAGCCATTTAGTTTATTGGCTTGGCCCTGGAGACATTGTTTGCTGTCCCTGCTGAGTACCTTCAATGACTGCACCCTTGGGTGTTTGAATAAAACCTAGTAGTGGGGAGAAGGTATGGTGACTTTGTTCCATCCCCCAAATCTGTTTGTCTGTTTCTTATGGGAGAGGAGCCTTGCTGTCTTCATTTTATAAAAGATAGCAAGGGTTACTAGTCAATAACCCTCTTTCCTCCTCCATGGCAATAGAAATCAGAAGACTAGGTTCAGGGTTCAAATGCCAGGTCTGATTTTTGGACAAATCACTGACTACCTTTCTCTCAGCTTCATTTTCTCATTTGTAAAATTGGATGGATCTGCCTTGCCTGGTGTTGAGAGTTAAATAATGCATCATTCACAGGCAGATGAGTGTGAGGGACATTGTTCCCTTGCTCTCCATTCACTGACAGTGTGGCCTCTGTCCGGTTAGGGTGGGAAGTTCCTAAGACTGGCTGAGGGCTAATATACTGTTTCCTCTAAGAGTTGCATTACTTAGTGTTGTTTGAAAACCAAAAGGGGAAAAACAGTAATGAACCTGAAGAAAGAGGAGCCCCATTAGACTTTATCCCCTATTTTATTCCAGAGGTAGGGCTCACCACCATTACTCCCACCCCTGCTCTGCTTCTTGTTTGTTTATCCTCACCCGAGAATATTTTTTGCATTGATTTTTAGAGAGATTGGGAGTGCGGGAAAATGGGAGTGGGGAGAGAGAAAGAGAGAGAGATATCAATGTAAGAGAGACACATCAATTGGTTGCCTCCCAAACGTGCCCCAACCGAGACTGGGGACGAATCTGCAACCCAGGTACATGCCCTTGATTGGAAATCGAACCTGCGACCCTTGGGTGCAAGGGCTGACATTCTAACCACTGGGCAATACCGGCCAGGCATGCTCCACTTCTTTAAGGTAAAGTTGGCTGTATGGATTCCCTGCCTCATGGAGACCCTTTGAAGAGTCACTCAAAGCAGAACAATACACTGTCTCAATATGGCAGTTACAAAGTTTTTGAGGCCCTCCAGCCTAGGATACATCTAAATTGTTAGGCCTGTTCTCTGCTGAAGAATTATATCCTTGTGGGTACTCTTCATAGATTTAAGATCTGGACTTCCGATTTCAGCTCGTGGTCTGCTCCTTGGCCTGGGTGCGGGCAGGCTGGTATTACTTGTCAGCCTTTATCCTACCTTATTCATTCCTGTGGCCACCCAGCCACTCTCCCGAATCTTTTTCCTTTTTCCTTTTGAGGTTTAGGGTTCAGTTCTGTTGCTTGCTAGTTGAGAGGCTTTAGGCAAATCACTTAACTTCAGAGCATCCCGCAAGGCTGCTGTATATCCCAGGGGTTGTGGTGAGGATTCGAGGTGGTAAAGGGAGGACACAATGTCTTCCTTACACATACCTCTGGCTGGAGAATGCTGCTGCCACCACCACTGCTGAGAAATTCCTAAGGCAGCCTTAGCTCTTATTTTGAATATGAATAGTGTCTCTGATTTCAGACCCAGATAGACCGAGTTCATATTCTGGCTTCCTAGTCACTAAAGATGGACAATAAACAATAATGTTCTATTTATATATATACATATACATGTGTGTACTATACACACACACACACAATGAAGAAAAATAAAGCAGATTAAGGGCATATAAAATGACTGGCAGGGGTGCCATTTTGTAAAAAAAAAGTCTGAGGCGGCCTCAAATAAAGATAGGCAAAGCGACCTGAAGGAAGTGAGAGTGCACACTGCGCAGAAGCTGGCAGAAGTGCATTCAGGCAGAGGGAGCTGCCAGTGCAAAGGCCCTCGGACTGGAGCGTGTTTGTTTTACCTGAGGAACAATGGGGGCCAATATGATGGAGTGAATTTTATTTTACATGAAAATTACCTCAGTTATAAAAAAGGGGCTCCTAGCTGGTTTAGCTCAGTGGATAGAGTGTTGGTACGAGGACTCAAGGGTCCTGTGTTTGATTCCGGTCAACGGCATGTGCCTCAGTTGCAGGCTCCACCCCCAGCCCTGGTTGATGCGTATGCGGGAGGCACCCAATCCATGTCTCTTTCCCTCCCTTCCACTCTATAAAAATCAATGGAAAAAGATCCTCAGGTGAGGATTAACAACAACAACAAAAAGTATAAAGAAATAGGTGAAATCAATTGAAAAATTTTTATTTTTTTAAATACTTATATTTTTTTATTGATTTTAGAGAGGAAGGGAGAGGGAGAGAGAGATAGAAACATCAACAATGAGAGAGAATCATTGATTGGCCGCCTCCAACATGCCCCCCACTGGGGATTGAGCCCCCAACCTGGGCATGTGCCCTTGTCCAGAATCGAACCCGGGACCTTTCTGTTTGTAGGCTCTATCCATCCACTGAGCAAAACTGGCCAGGGCTAAGTAATTTTTTAATATGTTTTTTTATTGATTTCAGAAGGGAAGGAAGAGGGAGAGAGATAGAAACATCAGTGAATGGAACCTTCAAACAGACTAACTTGAATATATATTAAAAAGGCAGCTGATGAATTTATGACCTAGATGTCCCCCGTAGATCCTCTTGTCTCTCAACTTACGAATTCTACTTCTTTTAACTTACCCAATCATGTTTCTCAGGAGTTGAGTTAATTCTTTGAACCTGGTGATGATCTTGAAGCATCACTGTAGAATCAAACCTGGCGTGATGTGACTGGTGCTTTAGCCAGGGGAGGTAGGATAAGCAGGAGCACTGGTGATGGCCAGCCCTACCGGGCAGGACATTGCCACACCACTGACGTAGAGAAACAAGACAGGGATGAACCAGAATTAAACTAACCAATGTGAGAGTTGTTTAGAAAAGTCTCTATGGATTGTACATCTGGACTTGAAAATAGCCAGTGATGCATTTTCAGGTACAAGGATCTTTCTTTCTTTCTTTCTTTCTTTCTTTCTTTCTTTCTTTCTTTCTTTCTTTCTTTCTTTCTTTCTTCTTTCTCTCTCTCTCTCTCTCTCTCTCTCTCTCTTTCTCTTTCTTTTTTAAAATATATTTTTATTGATTTCTGAGAAGGGAGAGGGAGAGAAAGATAGAAACATCAATGATGAGAGAGAATCATTGGTTGGCTGCCTCCTGCACATCCCACACTGGGGATCCAGCCCGCAACCCAGGCATATGCCCTGACTGGGAATCGAACCGTGACTTCCTGGTTCATAGGTCGACGCTCAACCACTGAACCACGCCAGCCAGACGAGACCTATCTGATAGTTTTAGACCAAATCCCATCCAGATGCGTGGTGTGGGAGACATAGGTGCTTTGCTGGGGAGACCGCTCTCCCAGGAGACCCTGTCACAAGCAACCCTGTAGCCAAGGGAATGGGTGCTGATGTCCTGTCCAAGAATTAAAGCAATTAGGACCAGCATGGGCACTGCCTGCTATGGTGGAGTTCAGGGCCAAGCTGTGTTGGAAGTTATTTCTGTCTTCTATTGCTTCACAGGAACTTCTTTTTTCTCTTCTTCTTTTTTTAAATATGTTTTTATTAATTTTGGAGAGGAAGGGAGAGGGAGAGAGAGATAGAGACATCAATGATGAGAGAGAATCATTGATCGGCTGCCTCCTGCATGCCCTTCACTGGAGATTGAGCCCACAACCCAGGCATGACCAGGAATGAAACCATGACCTCCTGGTTCATGGGTCGACACGCAACCACTGAGCGACACCGGCCAGGCTACTTTTTTCTAAAATGGTGGCATTGTGTTCATCAGGACTGTCAGGCTCTGGCTCTGAGAGTCAACCTTGTTCTCCTCTCAGGGCTCATGTTTCTTCTGCAGAGCCCCTACTTGTAGGTGTGTGCTTCCCAATTTGGGAGAGCTGGACAAGGCCATATGAGCCTGTGGGACATAGTGGTTCACAGAGCGCAAGATGATTCCCTATTCCTTGAGTTTGAGAGAAAAATCAGAAAATGTCATCTTCTGAATTGCAAACTGACAAAGGCAAATTATCTGAGAAAAGCTACATAGTAACTATTGCTGATAAAAAGGGGTTATTTTCTAACTCAGCTGGTGCCTCTTAGACTTCCATTCACTACAAGATGACTTGGATTCTTAGGGGTCTGTTAGTTGCATTGATGACCAGAGGATTCTGGTTATCAGAGAGGGGTGCGATGGTGGAGTAGGACTTTGCTCCTTTGGCACCATGGAGGAGGCCCTGCGGAGCAGGCAGCAGCAGGTCAGGCACCCAGTCCCGCCACCATAGTGTAACAGGTGCAGATTTAGGTTCGTTCACTCTCTCTCTTGTGAGTTTGGCTCGTTTGAATCAGTCCCCAGGGCTTCATCACCCCTGGGTGAACTGATAAAATCTGTTTCTTGAACATTCAGGACTGGACAGGACATCTGTGATGGTGCTGTACTTGCTGTACTTTGTACTTTGCCTGTTTATTTCTCTTCTCTCCTTACCTTTTTTTCTTTCTTCATCCATCTCTTGCTATTACAGGAGTGACCCTGTCATTGTAATCTGCCTGCCCTTGCAGATACATTCCTGTTCTCTGTCTCCTTTGTTCCTCTTGAAGATTGTGGCTATTTTACAAATTAGGCTGCTTGAGGAGTCCCCAACCTTGCTCTTCCCCTCTTATGCTTCCATCCCCTAACTTTTGCCAGAGGCTCACACAAGCATCATCACTGCAAGGTTAAGGTCAGCAGCAGGCAGTGAAGCTGTGCTTTTTCCTCAGGTGAGTTGAATTTGCAGGTATTAACATCTGATTTCATTCACCTTGTGGCTGTGGCCTCTCCTTTCCTCCCGCAAGGTACTTCATGATGTCCTGCCTCCACTTTTTCCTCTGGTTTCGCTTTTTCTCTCAGATCAAGAAGTAGACCTCTCATTTTTGTAGAGGGGTAGCCCCACAGGGCAAGTGATACCTGAGTTTGATAACAGATCTTTTGTTTAGGGTTTTGACCCAAGGAAAGGAGGCCACCCACTTACCAAAGCACAGAGCACTCCTTCGCTTCTGCAGTGTGCCCAGTGCTACTTGGCAAAAAGCAGTCTTCCCAGGAGAAGCCATAGGAAATCAAACTTTTTTAGCACCTTGCCTCTGATGTGCTTATGCCCTGACACTTGCCTTGTGCCATATGACCCTCAGAGCAGAGTCAAAGAGTGATGAGCTTATGGCTTTCTTTCACTAGCCATGGAGGTTCAGCTTCTAACACAGGAGGAGCCTTGACCTTGGGCTGGGGCTCTGCATCCTTGTAAAAGGAGAAGGTGCCCTTCCGTAGTACGATTCCTTGTTGGGGCCCACTTCTAGATACTTCCTCACAAAACATTGAGGACTCTTTAATCCCATTGGACTGTTTTCGTCTCTGGAGAAGATGGATATTCTCCTGTAGTGCACACTGTAGGAGAGTTTCCATTCGATCCAGCTCTTCAGAGAATGAGTCTGAGAGCAGATTAATTGCCAGTCCTTATCCAAGTAGAGAACGGACTGACTCATGATACCTGGATAGACTCCAGAGGGAGATGCAGTGCCCTCTCCCGCTGCTGGCAGAGCACTCCCTCTCCTGCTTGGACGGCTCTGAGCTCACTGGTATCCAGTGACCATCTGGAGATGGCAGGATCAGCTTTCCACCAGAGCTGCCGGGTTTATATGCCACTCTAATCTGATGGAAGAATTCCTCAGCTCTGATAACCTGTCCTGTCTGATGGGTTGGAGTTTGATGGGAGTGTTAGTTATTAGAGTGCCAGGGGGCAGTGTGGAATTCAGGGGAGCGGAGGGAGTGAGGATCAATGGCTTTACCAGCATTTCCATGGATTTGAGCAATTGTGAGCAGCACCGGGTTAGGGCTCCAGAAGCTTTAGTTCTAGGGCTACCTCTTCGGTGCCTCGTCTGTGACCTTGGGTAAGTTCCTTGACCTCTCTGAGCCACATCACCCTCATCTGACAAACAAAAGCTACTTTGTCTATCACACAGGGTTGGTGTGAGCAGAAAATGAGTGGGAAAGTGTATGATAACCATAAAGCATCATATTGATGTAGGCATTTTTATTTATTTTTTTAAAATATATTTTTATTGATTTCAGAGAGGAAGGGAGAGGGAGAGAGCGATAGAAACACCAATGTTGAGAGAGAATCATTGATTGGCTGCCTCCTGCACGCCCCACACTGGGAATTGTGCCCGCAACCCAGGCATGTGCCCTTGACTAGAATCGAACCTGGGACCCTTCAGTCTGCAGGCCGACGCTCTATCCACCAAGCCAAACCAGCTAGGGCGTAGGCATTATTTTTAAAGCCAGTAGTTTTATATTACATGCCAAGGATGCTGGTCATGTTCTAGTTTGGGGACAGAGGCACATTTACTTAGACACGGCCCATCTGCCCTCTTAAAGGGCTTTTCTGCACTCAGGCTCCGTTTCCTGGGTCTGGGCAGATTCCCTATTTTCCCTAGGACCTTAGAGAGGAAAGGTAGATGAGGCCCCTCAAATTGAGCTAATGTAATGTGTATTTTACCACAGTTTAAAAAAAATCAGCTAGTGTATTGGGCCCATTTGCCTACATGTCTTATTTGGCCCTCACAGTGATATGAAAGCAAGAGTTCATGTAACAAAGTTTAAAAATGTATAGCTTTCCCTTAAAATCTTGATAGGTTTCTCCTAAAATAGCAGAGCAAGTGCCCTTTGGTGCCTTTGTAGCTAGCCCCTTCCTTTCCCCACTGTGCTCCCTGCGTACGGAGTTTGGTTACTGGCCTGTGGAGGCATTTAGTGTTAACCCTGTTTAAAGGTATCTAAGGGAACCTAAATCCCACACATGGTAAACTTTGCATTTATTTGGAGGAACTTGAATAGGCAGTGTCATTTTTAGACTGGAGCAAAATGATACATTGTGAAACTTTAAAACCATAAGTTATTTGTGGTAAGCCTTGAAAAGCCCTTAAAAGGTAATGGACATTAGACTAAGGTTAGACAATATTTACTTAGGCAATATCACTGGTATTAATTTTGAAAAAAACTTAGAATTGTAGTTCTGACAAACTGTGCTTTGGCATAGATTTTCTCTGAGTGTCTGTCAGTTCACAGAAAACTTCCAGGTCATTCCCTGCCTCTAGGTGCCCCTTTTTCATTCTGTCAGTAAACAGTCACTGGGTACCACCTTGTGTTCCAAAGTTTGAGTGAGAGGTTTTCCATTCTAGAGGTTTCCTAGCCAGAGGGTTCATGGTACCTACCCTCAGAATATAGTCTGCTGTGCTTGCCTAAATATATTTTGGGTCTTTCATAAAACAAAATATTTTAAACAACTTAACACCAATCGAAATGAGTATCATTGTCAGACTGGATTTAAGTTTAGGTTCATGTTGTTCATAGGAGACAAAAATAAGGACATTGGAAAGATGAAAACTAAAAGAGAAACATATTTCAGGGGAATACTAAACAAAAGAAAATGGGCACAGCTTTATTAATACTAAACAATAGATTTATTTTTAGAGAAACATTGATTTCTTGTTCCACTTACTTATGCATTCATTGGTTGATTCTTGTATGTGCCCTGACTGGGGATCGAGCCTGCTACATTGGTGTATCGATTGGGTCAATGAGCTACCCAGCTTAGGCCTAAACAATAGATTTTAAGGCAAAAAATGATCACTTCATAATAATAAACCTTAATTTACTGGAAAGAATAATTCCTGGTCCTTCACATAGTCAGTAGTTCAAACAAATTAGTAAGAATTTAGAAGATTTGAACCATACAGTTAACCAGCTTGAAGTGCACCTATAACTGCAGAATACAGTCATTCTCAGGACATGTAGCGCATATGGGCCATTCACTGGGCCCCGAGGTGATCTCAGCAAATTTCAAAGACTTTGTACTAAGGCAGTGATTCTTAAAAGTTTGCAAGTAATATACTCCTTTGAAAATCCCATGTATCTTATAAGTTAGGGTTTCTGAACTTCAGCACTACTGACATTTGGGACCAGATAATTCTTTGCTGTGGGGGCTGTTCTCTCTAGTATAGGATTTTCACAGCATCCCTAGCCTGTATCCACTAGATGCCAGAAGTACCTCCCTTCCAGTAGTGACAACCCAGAATGTCTCCAGACAATGCCAAACTTGCAAGGTTGGTGGTCACTATCAGCCTTGGTGGAGAATTGCTGTTACAGATCTTCTCTCCAGAGAAGTACATAATTTTGCATACAGTTTCTTCCCTCTCCAGTATCTAGATCACTGGTTCTCAACCTTGGCTGCACATTAGAATCACCTGGGAATCTTTTTAAAATCCTGATTTCTGGGCCTCATCCTCCGGAAATTCTGTTTCTTTGTTACTAATGTTGTGGGCTCACCCCATAACAAAGAAACAGAATTTCCGGAGGATGAGGCCCAGAAATCAGGATTTTAAAAAGATTCCCAGGTGATGCTAATGTGCAGCCAAGGTTGAGAACCACTGATCTAGATGGTCTTGCCGTCACTGAAGATAGTTTAGTTGGGACGTTTTGTAAGAAAAAGCGGCGGGTCAACCAAGGAGCCTGGACGTCTGGTCTGTGCTCGTTCCACAGCTTCCAGTGTGTAGGCTTCATGGAGTTCCTGGTGCTGAGGGTCTGAGGCTTGAGACTGCCATTGAGTTCCACTTCTGTTTTGTTCTAGGCCTTTTGCTAGGTGCTAATTACAGACAATTCATATCCATGACAGTGAAAAAAATAAAATAAAATGTGATACATGAAGGAATGAAAAAGGGAGACCTTATCTCTGAGGAGCAGGCAATTTAACTATATGGGACCACAGACCTTACAAAGGAGAGGTGGACAGCCATGCTGGGTTTTGCAGGATAAAAAGGAGTTTGCAGGGGGAGGACATTGCATGCAGGTGGACCAGCACCCTAGGTTCCGGGGGTTAGTAAGAGCTCAGTGTTGCTGTGGTGTAAAAAAGAAACAAAAGATAAAGGTCTGGGTGAGGTGTGCTTAGGAGCTTGGACTTGATCGGTCAAGTAGTTGAAGTATTTTAAGTGGGGAAGTGACACAATCAGACGTGTTTAGAAAGGTGATTTGAGTGGCTCTGTGAAGGACAGCTGGGAGGCCAGGAGACTAGTGGAAGGCAATGCAAAGAACCCAGCTGAGTAATGAGGTCTAGAACTATCACTGCGGCTGTGGGAACGGAGGGAGATGAACCCGCAAGGAGTCAGGTCCCCAGACCCCAGAGTTTAGTAAAGGGAGCTCCGCGTCCATTATTTCGAAGGACACAGTCATGTCCCTGGCCAGAGAGGACACTGCCCTTAGCTCTGAAAATAAAGGCGTAAGTTTTTATTTGAGAGAGATTTTTTTCCACTTTTTATATACATTTTTTTCCTCTAGGAAATAGACAGACGGTTGGAAAAAAAACTGAAGATCACACAAAAGGAGAGGTAAGGCTACTGTCTGGTCTGAGGACTCATGCTCTCTGCCATTTGAGAGCTGGGCAGTCAGCGGTGTTCTCCAGCCGGCTCTTAGGGTTGCAGGTCAGGCTCTTGGGCAGTGAATCCTTCCCTCAAGCATGTGGTGGCTCGAGGTTTGGGAGTGAGGCTGGAGTTTCCTCCCTCAGTGCGCACCCTGTGTGAGGTGGTTTGATGAAAGTGGGGAGGTGACAAGTCAGAAGACTTGGGTTTAGGCCTGGCTCTGCTCCCAATTGCTCTGATGTTTGGGACGATCCCCCCACCCCCCACCCCTGGTCTGGACATCAGTTTCTTTCTCTCTACCATAAGGAGGTTGGACAGATGATTTCTCTGGGCCTTCTGTGACTCGGTGGCTTAGGGCGTTATGGGGTATCCTGGAAGAAAAGATTCTCAGAACTTCTTAGACCTTGAGAGATAGCTTCATCCCCCAGCTTCAAAGCAAAGGCAGTGGGTTTCCAAAGCAGGTGGAAGGTGACTTCAGCAGTCTGTCTTTGGGCTCAGGTAACCTGCCAGCTTCCCACAGGGACAAGGGAAGGAAGGAGGAAGAGAGGGCCTCTCTGGACTTGCCTAAGGGGCTGCACAGATATTCCCCACCTGCCCGCCCAGCAGCTTTCCTGGTTCCCTTCCTCTTAGATCAGATTGCTGGCTCCTTGTCTGTCTGCTCATCTCAGCAACTACACTAACACCTGGTTACAGTCCCCTTGCCATGCCATTCCTGTCCTGCCCAGAACTTACTTTAGTTCCCCTGACAGCAGCTGGGCTCCTCCAGTGCCTACCCCTCCTGACAATCAAGAGTCTACTGACAGCCCCCTGTGGGCTGTTCGGTTCTGAAGAGAAGCTAGTTGACGGCTCTGGGGAGGATCTTGGTGGCTGTTAAGGGGTGGTCATTCCTGCTTGGATCCCTTTTCCCCTGTGGCTTTTGTTTCTTTTCCTTCCTATGTTGTTTTCCACCTCTCCTTGTGGACACATCGCCTGATGTGCACATCCACCAGCCTTGGACAATGCTTCCACTGCCAAGCACTGTTTCTAGGATCGTCCTTCACCCCAACCCCGCCGCGTGCAGCATACCAGAGCGCCCTGGTGAGGGAGGGGTCTCTGCTCAGGAGCTCTTCTGAAGAGGTGATCCAGTTGTTTGGTGGAGCTTGTCTCTGGGAGGCACAAGTCACTTACCAGAAGGCTGAGGCAGTTTGGTAAATCCTGTCTTGGTGCCAGGCAGGGATGGCGGAGCGGGCTCCTTGGTAGTTTGGTTTGAGCACATGTGGTGGGAGACCTTGTTGGGAGTAAACACTTTGCTGACCCCAAGCTAAGGGGCTCCCACCACACCAGCCTGTTAACACTCTGATCTGTATAGGGAAGTTGGGATTTTAACAGAAGTCATTGGATTCTGGACCTGAAATATTTTGCCACAGGGGCCATGGAGTGGTTGATGTAATTGTAATGAACATGAATAGAAGTCCAAGAAAATGAGATGGTGTTCCAGCCTCTTTGCCTGGGGTTAGGTCTAAGGAGCAGACCTGTGGATTGTGTGAGCTTATGGCAAGGTTGCTCTTTGAGAAACCCTTCCTGAGGAATGAGAATTCTGATGTCTGGTCAGAGGCCAGAGAATAATGAATAGAAATTGGAGGTGGAAAAAAGTAAAAATAAATTAAAAACGGGGGGGTGGGGGAGAAATAGGTGTAGGAGGAGGAAAGTGATCAGGAGTGGGTGTGGGACATGGATGGGGCCTCTTCAATCAAGGATAGGAGTTGTGAAGCTGTGTTTGCTCTTTGTCAGCAGGAAATCCAAATCTCCTCCCAAAGTGCCCATTGTGATTCAGGACGATAGCCTTCCCACCGGCCCCCCCCCACAGATCCGCATCCTCAAGAGGCCCACCAGCAACGGTGTGGTCAGCAGCCCCAACTCCACCAGCAGGCCAGCCCTTCCTGTCAAGTCCCTAGCACAGCGGGAGGCAGAGTACGCAGAAGCCCGGAAGCGGATCCTGGGCAGCGCCAGCCCCGAGGAGGAACAAGAGAAACCCATCCTCGACAGGTGAGTGTAGCTGGCAGGGCTGACTGTGGACCACCCCACCAGGCCATGAGGAGGAGGAGGAGAAGAGAGCTTGGCTGCAAGCCATTGTCTCTCTAACTATTCACTTGGCAGAGAAGAAAAAGTCCATTTCCTTTAGTCTTTCACAGTAATATCAGTCACCCATTAACCACATGATTTGCAGAGAAGCAGGAGGAAAGCAGTGGCAGGTGCTGGCTCACTCTATTGAGCTTTGGGTTAGGAGTCTTTACCTTGGCCCAACGCTCTGGAAAGTCTGTGCTTATGGTTCTGCGAAGGATGTACTTACTGTCCATGGTCACTGCCTCTGGACAGCTTGGCCCTTGAGCACTCCCCCTGCCTCCAGATGAATGATGGTCAGACCGGGGGGCCGAGTGCTACAGGTGCCAGAGGTGGACATGGGCCACCTGCCCCATTTAGGAGCTTTCCAGCCTGGAGGTGCTCTGAGTCCACTTGCCAAAGAAGCAAGCTCAGGGAGCCAGAGTCGGCTAATAGCCATGGTGACTTCTGCCCCAGCTGCAGGGGTGGTTGGTTTTAAGATTTGGGGTCCTCTTTTCAATCCTTTTTCAGGCCTCCCTCTGATCTTCTTCCCTTCAGGCCAACCAGGATCTCCCAACCCGAAGACAGCAGGCAGCCCAATAATGTGATCAGACAGCCTTTGGGTCCTGATGGGTCACAAGGCTTCAAACAGCGCAGATAAATGTGGGCAAGAAAGAATGCTGCCGCCGTCACCACCTCCTGGGTCGTCCGCCACGGGTCGCACTGCCGTGGCAGACAACTGGACTTGAGCAGAGGGAAGGACCTGATTAACTTGCACTGTGATCCCTTTTGCTCCTCCCACTGTGACCTTGAACCCCATGCACTGTGACCTCCCCCTTTTCCCCCTTCCCACTGTGATTGGCATGTCTACAAGGGCTGTCCCAAGTCAATGGAAAGGGAAAGGATGGGGGTTAGGGGACTTAAGAGAGTCAGACAGTGCCACTTGGCCACTTGGGGTAAAGCCAGTGCCAGCAATAACAGTTTATCATGCTCATTAATTTGGGATTTCAAAACAAATGAGAACTCCCATCCACCCACCCCCAAGTGCATGTCTTCGTCACTTAAAAGCAAGTTCCATTTGAAAATTATCCTCTTTTTTTTTTTCTTCCTATTTTTGTTTGTTTATACAAATACTGATTTGCAAGGAAAAGTGCATGGGAAGGGTTTTAGCAGTTTAATGAATTTTTAATTAAGAAAGGGTAGTTTGGTAGTCTACTTAAAAATGTTTCTGGGAAATTTACTAGAAACATTAACCAATAGGTTTTTGGTGAGCTTAGCTTCTGTATTCCTACTGCCGCCCAGAAAAGGGGCAGGGCTCTGTAGCCGCCAGGACAGATGAGCACCCCATGCCTATACCTCCCTCCCCCCAGCTAAGTCCCAGGGCATCATGGCCCTACCTGGAGACTGGGCTCGTTCTATAGGCTCAGAGAGCCTGGGGAGGGTGCCAACCCCACCTCTAGTATTTTGGGAGACAGGGAAAGTGAAGAGACTTTCCCTTCCCAACCCCCTCAGGGTGGTTCCCTACCAGCCAGGCTTGCTACTTCTAGAAGAGAGCAGGGAGTGAGACTGCACTCCTGAGCTTAGAAGTAAATGATGCGAGGCTTGCTCAGTATTTTGCTGTCAGCACAAGGAAAGCCAGGAGAGGGTCTGGCTCCAGGGCTCAGCCTCCTGCCTAGTGTGGTCAGAAGGTGTCTGTGGAGTGCCATCTCCAGTGATGGCAGCAGCTCGGCAACTATAGCTGGTACATTTCCTTTGTGAAATCGCTACCTTGGGAGCAGGCCATTCTGAATACATATGGGGAAAGACAAGCTGTGCGTTGCAGATTGGTGATGACAGACTGGTTCCCCATAGTCCTAGGCTACCCTTCACCCTTTTTCCAGAGCAAGGGCCTGGAATGAAGGCAGTTTCCCCTCTGTCCCTGGAGCCTAGGGATTTGCTTTGGCTCCTTGAGGTGGAAGAGACTAAGAGGGCAGCTGCCCAGAGCAGCTCTGTGTGTACAGTCTGGCCCTCTCAGGCTTTCTCTGGTCTCTTCTGTTGCACTGCGCCTTATCCCTCAGCCAGCCGGCCAGCCTCCCACTCAGTGGATGAGTTTTGGAGTGGCGGGTGTGATGTTTTTGTGATTAGAGCAGCTTGTGGTGGCCAAGGTGGCAAGCTAGGTTTTGGAGTCTCACTCTACCTTTGTTCTCCTGGCTCTTGGCCTTGCCCTGTGGGAATGTAGGCCAGGCTCAGCAAGCCATGTCCCACTACATTTTCCCCTGAGAAGGAAGGGCCAGCTGCCAGTTGAATCAGCAACTAGTCCGCAGCACAGTCTTGTAACTGTGTGAAGCCAGGTAATTGTCTATGAGCGGAGCTGGAACAGAGCTTCAGTCAGTAAGAACCTACAGGTTGTGGAGTTGTGACCATAGACTATTCTGGCAGGGAATTACCTCCAGGCGTGGGCAAGGGAGAAGGTTGATTGCTGTCTTTATAGTTCCACTGCCCTGACCAAGTTTCCTCATCCTAAATGTGTAGTGTCCATCCCTCATGTCATAGTGGTTTCTGGCCCAAAGTGAGACTGTCCTTTCAGTTGGAGAAGGGCACAGAGGTCGGCCAGGTGGAAAGGCCAGAGTGCTGATTGCCCAGCCATTGGGACAGCCTGTTCTTGCCCCCCTCCCCTAATGGAGCCAGAGGGAAGACTGGCTGATGGGTGTCTGTGGACGAGGATATAGTAGGGACTGGTGCTCCCACCTCCCTCTGGCCAAAGATGGGGCTCTGCCCACTGTGTGCCTGTACCTCCTTGGCTTCCCAGATGGAGAGGTAGCAAATTTTTAAAAAAGAAAAACGAAAACAGTGAACTATTGTGTTGGGGGAGGTGGGAAGGGAGATGGGAGAACGGTTTGGGGTGGTTGTGTGTGTGTGTGTGTGTGTGTGTGTGTGTGTGTGTGTTGGTAGTTGTCTGTAACTTTCCTTAAGTGCTTTTTTTTTTTAACTTTTTTAAGTTTTTAAGTAAGCTGCGGGCTTTGGCTTAGAAAACCCCAGGGGGTTGTGGGGGGCAGAAACCTGAGGCTGCTGCCCTTTATCTGCCTTCATGGTACTGTCCCTTTCCCCCAGCTCCTCCCTGACCCCATGAGCCAGGCCTCAGACCTTCCAGCTAACTGCTTCCCATGAGCCACTACTCTGTTGTCAGCCTATAACCAAAGGAGCTGGGGGTCTGGGCCTGGTGACCAACCCTTCTCAGCCCACTCAATCAGGGTGCTCCCCACCTGCAGGCAGGAGGCAACACCCTATCTGCTACCATCAGCCCCTTCCAGAGCCCACTGCCCCGCCCTGCCCTGTCCAGTCCAGCCATACCCTGCTCTGCCCCATCTGGGGATGCTCTGCTCAGGGACGGGCCGGTAGGGCTACCCCAGCCTCCCTGCTAAGCAGAGACTCTGGAAACCTGTGGGGTCCTGTTTTCTGGCCATGTGATTCCAAGGGTGCACATGGGCCCCTTGGGTGTCTGAACAGAAGGGCATGGGAGGGAGGGTTGCACCCCTGCAGTCCTGCTCTGCTGATCTAGCGGGCAGCTGCCCACCCCACCCCGCACCGCAGGCTCCTGAGTCGGCAGATTAAGCATTTTATAAATTGTATTTTAAATACATGTTTTAAACTTGTCAGAGCCTTGTCCTCATTTCAGTCCCTGGCCTCCTAACTTCTTGCTGTGGCTGCTTATTTAACCACTGGGAGCTACCTCTGCTCAGTCCCAGGGAGGGGCTCGCTCTCTGTTAGAGAAGTAGGTCTGAGGTGGTGTGTGTGTTGGGGGGTAAGGACCCACACCTTTAGGCTCCAAGGGAAGGGGACCCCTAGGCCCTGGGGCTCTGTTGGTGAGAACATGGGTGAGGCCCTTCCTGCTCTTCCATGGGGTCTGCCCCTTTCAGGGGTCTTTCCCAGGTACTTCCCTTATGTTCCCCATTCCCTTTGAGCAAGGAGGGAGAATTCCTGCCCTTGGGGGCTCCTAGTCCAAAAGGAACAGCTCAGCTGAGGAAAATCCCAGCTTTGTCCTTGAGAGTACACAGGGCCACGTCCAGCCAGAGCCCCAACCCTGGGCAGGGTTTTGAGGTACATCTTGCTTCAGGGGTTCCCAAGCCTAAGGGAGGCTGGGTCCCTGTGCCCTGAGAGCCCAGTAGAGGGATGAGAACCTGGGTGGGGGTCTTTCCTGGCACCAGGAAGCAGGTGAGTGCCCAGAGGGCAGGGGCCCCAGCACCAGGCACAAAGGCTGAGGTTCTTGGTGTTTATTGGCTTACCAGGCCACAAAAGCAAAATCCAGCTGTGGTCCCTGCCTGATGACCTATCTGTCTGCAGGTCTTAGACAGCTGTCCAGAGTCAGGACTCTGCAGGGTCAGTGGGTTCGAGCCGGCACGGAGCTGAGCCACTTTCGGCCGTCAGAGCTGTGTTCCCTAGGGAGAAGGGTGGGAGGAAATGCTCCATCTCCATGTGCCCAAGGGGAGAGGACGCCTTCCCTGGGAAGTGATGAGCCAACAGTCAGGCTCAGGGGCCTGACTCCAAGTCCAGATCGCTGGAAGGGGAACGCTGCAGGGGAAGCTTCGCCCTACCCAGCTGCTAAGTCTGTTTCCTGCTACACCTCACATGGAACCAGACTTGGGCAAAGGACTTGAGTGTTAAACCCCCTGATGAGAAAGGCAGGCAGTGCCAGCCTAAGAGAAAGATGATATGTACCACTGAGTCCTGGGCACAGGAAGGCATAAGTAAGTACCCTGACTCATGAATAATCCACTTGGTGCACAGGCCTTCGACAAAGGTTAGTTTCCCCCCCACCCCCCCTTTCTCTTTTTTCCTCCCCGGAGCAAGTCTCCCAGGCATCACTTCTTAGAAGGATGGATTCTTGGCTTAGGCCAAGGGCCTAGTAAGGAAGGAGGTGGATGGGCCTCGGCTGGGGCCCTTGTCCTTTGGGCACCCACCTGCTTCCTTGAGATCCTGACTGGAAGTAGAGGCTATGAAAATCAGTGCTCGGGTTGGTGGGGGTGCACTGGTCCAACATGTATTGGCCGCCCTGCTTCCGGCCTACCGTCTTCTTGTCCAACCTCGGGCAGAGTGGGATGCAGGGCACCTGGGCGTAGGGGCTCTGCAGGTTGACAGCTGGCGAGGGAGGAGGAGACAGGAGAGGGAGATGTTTCAGAATACACCCAGCCTTGGGGGGCAGGCGGACCCAGGTGAGATCCTGACTTTGCTACATTACGAGCTGGCTGAGTTTGGGCAAATTACCTCTCCAGGCCTCTATGTAGGCTGGAGATGATAGTGGTACCCACCTCACCGTGGATGATGAGGATTAAAGGGATAGTATGTGCAAAGCGTTCAGCTAAATGCATAAGGGCTAATAACAGCTGAAAAAAGCAGATGTCTTTTGTGATGGGTCCTGGCAAAGTCTGGTAGGCATACTCCGGACTCTGGAAAGCTCCTAGGACCTAGCCCATCACTTGGCACTCAGTAGAAATCTAATGGTACCTACCATTATGGGGAGGCCGCCTTGCCCAGTAAAAAGAGCACAGGTTTTGGAGTCAGAGCTGGGTATAAACTCCCCTTTCTGACATGTTGGGCTGTGGGGCCTTGGACAAGTTCCTTAAACTTACCCAGTTTCAGTTTTCTGTAAAATGGGGTAAATATGTGATTATGGGGATTAAGTTCTAACGCATCTGCCAAGGACCTAGCGCAGTGAGTGACTCCAGTGGGTGCTCAGTCGATGAGCTGGGAGCGCTGATCACCTGGCTCTTGGGACCAACCTGTGGTCAGGGCTGAGGCACTGGGAAGAGTCCATGTAGAAGGCCTGGTCAGCGGGCTGGAGATGGGGTAATGCCTGTCAGCCCGTTGACTGACACAGTTAACCCAAAAGGGGGAAACCATGTCTGTCAGCCTGGTTCTGACTTCATAGGGGCCCAGGGAACGAGGCGAGATGTGCAGGAGAGCAGAGCCCCCACCATGCCCAGGGCCCTCACCGTAGCTCTGCTGCTTCAGCCGGTTCAGGATCCTGAGGACCCTTCGTTCTGGGACTTCCAAGCCGTCTGCCTGCTGCAGGTTGCAGGGAAGCTTCTTCCGGGACCGCAGCCGGCCTATGGCCGATTCCATCTCTCGGGCCTTAGAGGTACCTTCCTTGAGCTTCTTCTGGTAATAGCTGGGGAGGCAGTGCCCACCCAGCTCAGCCTGGCCATGTTTAATTCACCCTCCTCTTCCCTCACTCTTCCTGGGGGCCTGTTCTGTCTGGCCAGCTCTGGAGCAGGAACACAGGCCCAGGAGTTGGGAGACCTGGGTTTTAGTCCCAGCTCTGCCATTTACTTCCTGTGACCATGGGCATGTCATTGCTCTGCTTTAAGCCTCAGTCACAGTCACCCGTGCGTAAAATGGGGGGAGATGGTTATCTTATCCCTGTCACTGCAAGTCACTTGACTTCTCTGAGCTTCAGGTGTCCCCTGGGTGAAAAGGATCAAAAAGTCCACATGTTATAGGGTTAAATGACTGCCCATCAAGCACTCAGCAAAGTGTGTGGTCCATGGGAAGAGCTTGGTAAATGTTACCCTTGGTTTCTGTCACTGATATTTGTACTTAGATGTGCGAGTGTTTTATAAGTCAGCTGTGCAATTAACTCCTCATCTTCCAGATTTCAGCTTAAGGGCAATCTCTTCCAGAAAGTTCTCTCTCCTCCCGCCGACTAGCTAGGCTCCCACTGTGGGCCCCAATAACCTGTGCTTATTCCATTGTAACCCATAGCCTACTTTATTTTAACACATCACTCCTTGCGCCTTTTCTCCACTAGACTGCGGCACCATTCATTCATTCAGTAAATATTAATGGATTGTTTACTATGTACTGACCACTCATCTAAGTACTTGGGAAAGAAGGGTGCAGGGTATATTTATTTAGGGTCCCTGATCACAGTCCTTCGGCCCCACCTCTCACTGTAGCCATTGCCGCAGCAACCACTTCCACCAGGGCTTCCACCAGGTGTGCCCAAGCACAACCTGACATGATCTCGCCTCAGGCTTGAGCCCCTTGCTTCCTGCCCCAGAGCTTCTCTGATCCATGTGCAAACCAAAGTGCAGGGGAATTAAACACCTATAGGGGGCCGCATTTGACCAAAGGAGCCAACAGCTGAAGTATACAGGCTTCTCTCCCCCCCACCCCCTCGACTGGTTCTGAGCCACCATCATAGTCTCCTCAATAGCACATCCTTATATTGGCTTCTCCTTTGCTGTTCATGTCCCTTCCCCATCCCATTCACTGGAATTACTTTCTAAGTCAACTACCTAGGCTCATAGCTAGTGGAAGAGTTAGACCATAAGTTAAAAACACACACAATACCATATCAGTAGTTATAGGTGCTCTAAGGGAAAGTCAAAGGTAGGTAGTGGGTTGTGATGAGGAGCTATTTTGCTCACAGTGGTCAGCAAAAGTCTTGGAGGTGGTGGCATCTGAGCAGAATAAGGGGAGGGAGCTACCCAAATGGGTATCTAGAGGGAGTGGCATGTGAAAAGGCCAGGAGGTTGCAAAGAGCTTGGTGACCTCTAGGAATAGCAAGGAGGCAAGAGGGGCTAGAGACTGGTGTGTGAGGGGGAAGGGGAGATGTGGGCAGCAAGATGGCGAGGCCAGACAACCTGGGGCTTTGTAGGCAGTGGTGTTGGGAAACTCTTAGGACTTAAGCTGATGGTTCTGCTAGGGCCTCTGCCTATCCCTGGGGCCTGGAATTTTGGAGTTTATTGGGCTTCCCATAGGGAAAATAGAAAATGAATACCAGAGCCCTCACATGGAAATTGGATCTAGATCTCTGTGTAAAACTGGGACCTAAAAAGGCAGTGCACCAACTAAAAGATGGACTAGAAAATAACTTCACCCCACAGAGACCAGTAGGACATGAGCAGTGTGTGCACAACTTTGTCACAATTTCAAAGGAAATTGCCTGCTTCCCAACTCTTCTTTTCCCCCTCCCTGTGGGCTTGAATTCAGGTGTGTTGCTGGTAACTTAGCTTAGGATCGACCTAGGGAATGGTGGGAAGAAACTGGGTGCTTGGGGGGACCTTGTCTTCCTGCCTGCTTCCTCCAGACTGTCAATATAAGAGAGGAATAAACGATCTTGTTTGAACTATAGAACATTGGGTCTATTCCTTAACTAAGACACCTGGAATTCTATACCCAGCTAACCTATTAAGTAAGTTTGAGGGTAGAAAAACACTTTCGCAGATTGGCAAAATCTCAAAAATTTCACCTCCCACATATGCTTGCTCAAGAAGCTACTGAAGAACACACATGCTTTCAAAATGAAGGCATGAACCGAAAAAAGAAAAGGAAGATGGACATGCAGAAAATGGGATCTAACACAGGAGAGCGGCAAAGGTAAAGGAAGATAAAGGGAGATCCCACAATGGCAGTGCAACTGCCATAGGACAACTAGTTTAGATTGGATCTCTATAGCTTAAATGACAAAAATTTTGAGGGCCGGCATACCTGTTGTTGAAGTACTATTGCCTTTATAACCCCAAAATGTTACTGGGCAAACATGCTCCCTTTTAGGAAAAAAAAGAGTAAGACATGCAGCAAACAGAATCCTAATTAGAGGGAAGGAAGAAAGGGTTCCTAGGATGATAGGCTCCCGAGGTGGCAGTTCTATTGCAGGCCTAAAAAGATATTAATCCTGAGCAAGAAGAATGGAATTATTTAGAACATGCCTCCATCCAAGAAAAAGGAATACTAGGAAGGTGCAGAAATTATCAGTGAATTAAAAAAACACAAAACAAGGCAATAACCCATTTTAGGAAATTTTAAAAGAAGTGAAATTGTAGTATATGAATAAAAAACCCAAATACTTAGTAAAAAATGATGCTATATTGGAATGGGGAGTGGGAAGCTGGTGGGATCATTGTATTAGCTAAATCCTTACCATCATCGGAAGTCAATAGATAAAAGTCTAAAAATCTAACCAAAATATCGTAGTATATGCATATTACTTAAAAGTAAGGAGGGAGACAATGCTTGCCTTTGGAAGAAAGACTTCAAGGAGTGGGGAGTATGTTATATCAGTTGAGTACTAAGCAAAAGGAAGTTGGTATAGCCATACTAATATTTTAAAAATTAGGCCTTAAGACAAAATGCATTACTAGAGACTAAATTATAAAATGTTTATTTCATCAGGGAATACAAAATTCTAGACATGAAATGTAAAGCAAAACCTGATATAACTACTAGGAGAAATAATTCCACCATCACAGAAGTGTTAATAAATAACTATTCCACTCTGCCATTGTAGCATCAAAGAATCCATAGATGATATGTAAATGAATGGCTGTGGCTGTGTTCTGATGAAAGTTTATAAAAATAGAACAGGCTGTATGTGGCCTGCAGCCCATAGTTTGCCAACCCTTGCCTACTGTAGACCTTCCCTGAGACTAAAATCCCAGGAGAAATAGCATTTGAAGTTGAGTCTTAACCAAGCTAAAAAGCTTAGGAGAAATCTGGACTTTTCACAATTATGCCCTAATAAAGTAAAAAAAGCAAGCCTACACAAATTCACGATAATCAGCTAGTAACTGAGCTGCCTACAAGAACAAAAATTAACACTTATTAAAGGAAGATAACAGAATCTAGTTTTTAAACCATATCATTCAAAATGTCTAGGAAGTAAGAAATCACCAGACTGTAAAGAAACAGGAAAATGTGGCGCATAGTAAGGAGAAAAACAACTCATAAATAACAATCCTGAGATGGCCCAGATGTTGGATTTAGTAGACAGCAGCATTAAAGGAGCTATTAAAAATATGTTCAGATAATTGAAGGAACGTGTGATCTTAATGAATGAAAAGACAAACTATAAACATGAAACAAATGGAAATTCAAGAACAGAAAGTATAATAACTAAAATGAAAAAGTCATTGAATGAGCTTAAGAGCAGATTGGAGATAACGGAAAAAAGGAATTAGTAAACTTGAAGACAGATCAATAGAAATCCAATTTGAAGAAGAGAGGGCTGGGGAGAAGACAAATGAACAGAATTCTGTTCCTGGCCATGATGGAACAACTAGTACTGAACTTGTCCTAGTGCCATAAATAGATACATGAACAAAATATATGATGCTGTTGTCTGATACTGGACAACAGGCAGCACAAGAATGATCTGTGAGAGGAGAGAAGCCAATGAGGTGAGCCTTATGATCTCCCTAGAATTTTTTCTGGAGGTACTTCCTAGACTGCAGAGCAGGAAGTAATATCCCAAGCGGAAGACAATTAGGTAAGGAGACAGACATTGGAGTTTAGAAAGATGGAGGCCAACTTTAGTGTATCAGAATACCAAAGAGAGAGAAAGTTGCAAAATATGCATGGGGTACTCTAATGTGTGAACCATCCAATCAGATCCCTCCTTCTAAGACTTAACTACCCTCAAGAGAGCCAATCCATGCCTTGGCTTTCTCCCACCTTCATGTAATCTTCCGTCCCCTCCTTAATTTCAAATGCATAAAAGAAGCTGCAAATTTGTCATTCTACAGAGCATTTGAGATCTTGCTCCCCAGCATATGTCATCAGTTTGGCTCAAATAAACTCATAAAAATTCTCTAGGTTTGGGTGTTTTTATGTCAACATAAGTGTACTAGAAATTGTATAAAAATTTCTGGAAATCTGATATGCCTTGGTATAATGTTATCAGTCATAATTACAGTTATCTTAAAGTGCTGTATATCACAGACACAATCAATTCTCATCAGATCTTTAACCTGGCCATTTTAAGTCTTTCCTAATTCACAGTTATTGTTTTATTGATTCTTCTCTGGAAGCCTTTACAATTAACTAAAGGTAAAAATATGTCAAGGAAATGTATGCCAGACTCTGGTAAGTACTCTGGATTATAGGTCTCTGCTAAGTTTAAGATCATACCACTGAACTGGGTGAGAATCTTCAGAATTCTGATGAAAAAGGTGATGGATTCATAAAACTGCTAACTCCAGATAAGCAGAATAGAAATCAGTTACATGAGAATGACTAATGAGGATGATTATAATTTTATGACGTTTTTTGTTTGAAACATTGTTGGTTCCTTTTGCTTTTCAGATTTAAGAAATCCTTTTTCTCATTTAAGCTGCCTATAACTAATAACAATTTGGTAAATTATACCTTTGTAAACAAAATGAAAACAACTTTTTCTCCTTGCCTGATCCCTCTAGAACAGTGGCTGGCAAACTGTGGCTCGCGAGCCACATGTGGCTCTTTGGCCCCTTGAGTGTGGCTCTTCCACAAAATACCAACTTCTACACATGGGCCACGAAGTTTCAATCGCACTGTACATGCGCGCCCGCACGTGGTATTTTGTGGAAGAGCACACTCAAGGGGCCAAAGAGCTGCATGAGGCTCGCGAGCGCCAGTTTGCCGACCACTGCTCTACAACAGTGCGTCTGACCCCTCTCTGGGCCTCTGGATACAGAGCCTGATGTCGTCGACCCATCCAAAAAAATATTCTCCGGGACTACTTTTATATCTGCAATGTTTGCTTCATTTTTCGAATCATATAGGTACATAACTGAGATGAGGAACGATCCTACGTCGACCTCGAACAAAGGAAAGATATACCTACAAAGGGGTCGGCACCCACGGCATGAGAACCGCTACTCAACATCAAAACACGCTTTTGAATCCTTTTACTTCTCCTAAAGATATTTGTATGCAGTGAATAAGGATGACGAAAACTTCAAGAGAACGATTCCGCTTGATTGAGTACCATTCACACATTTTCGTAATCAAGGT